>NC_050454.1:57478734-57778734 GCF_903995425.1 Onychomys torridus
AGCTAAATCAATTATTAATGAGTATCAATGAGATAAGAGAATTTTAAGTTGATTTAATTTCTTTTATTTTTATGTCTTAATGTTCCTGGTTATAATCTCAGTCACTTCATCACATGTGACATATGTCTTCATCTGATTGTTATGCATAATTATCTGTGTTCTTATCTGAGTAAATTCACATTCTAAACAGTAATAGTGCAGACACATAATAAATTTGCATGTATACAACATGTTTATCTCACATTCTTCTATAAGATATACCATTGGTTGAAAAAATAGGGCACAGTTACTATGTACTCTATTTTATAAATCTAAGAATGTGAATATTAGATCAGAGAAATTTCAGATAAATTTCTGAGATAAATGAATCAAGTTCAGGAAACTAACCGAGAGCAGAGCAAGGAATTGTTTCTAAATACTAAAAAACCAAAAGGGTTTTTATTGGGCAAGAGCTGTGTCAATTGCTGGGCACACACATGACAGGTTTTCCACCTGGTAACTTTGCCATAAAATTCAACAACATCTTCTCTACTGGGCTGTGCAATAGTTTTTTCATAGACTGTTTATGAGAATCCATTAATCAGTTATTTTCGTTTTAGATGTAAACTGTGATTGAACCATGATCATCATCAGGAGGTTAGAACCCGCAGTGTCTGCAGTTTTACTGGAGCGCTCACCATCTCAGATGTGCTGATAAAAGATGCAAGGACAAAGTGAATAGCGGACATCCAGATGCTTCTGAAAACCTCACCTCAGAGAGCTGCCTGGACACCTGCGAGCTAAAAGACCTGGGATTCTGCTCCTGAGAGGAAGCAGCAGCTGGCTGGGAAACGGGAAAATAATGAACGAAATCAAGGTTTGCTGTGGCATGGAGTACAGGGAGCTAACACTTCAGTTCTTTTGTGGAGGATTTATTTTCTTACAGCTTTTTAACTAGGGCTGCGGAAGCTTCCAGAAATGATGTCATTGCTCCGATCCAGCCACTGAACTGCCTTCTTTCCTCTTTTGCTACATACTTATTTCCTGTGAAAGATTTGCTCCTACTACGTACCCCTTTGAACACTCAAGGAAGTGCATTCTATTTCTGATTGGGAAGGTTATAAGAAAAAGTATAGAAATTGGGGGTGGGAGGGGAGGGCATGCCTCTTCTCTTCTTCCTGGAATGGAACAAAGAAAGTTTATTGGTAAATAATTATTTACTTTGCTTAGAATGTAGTTTTGAAGAAATGTATAAACTTTAAAATTATTTTGTGTATGATTATATAGTGATGACATTTTAGATCCATGCCAGTATAAAATTACAAAATTAGAAACAAGAGAGTTGAATTTTAATATCTTACATGAGAACTAAGATCAAAAAGAAATAAACATTATGAGGTCCCTAAATGTTGGATATTTTATTATTTAGCAAATTTGATCTCTGTTATCTCCCACCAGAACCAAGATTTCTTCATAGCCGATTTCATAATACAAAAGAATACAAAACAATGTCCAGCTGTATTGTGGTAGACACTTTCAGCTCTGTCAAAACACATGGCCCATATCTGTGGCAAAAGTGGAAAAATCATTTCTTCCCTCAGACTATGGAGTGATTTTCCTACCTCTTAAATCAGAGTCATTGGTGGAGACAACATGCTTTTTCTGAAATAAAAGTCCTCAAACCTTTCTCCTCTAAACCTATTGCCTGAGCATGTTCTAGATCTTTTCACTTCAAACATGGTAATCCTTCATCTGCAGGGCACCTTGAAGCCAGCTGGTTCATGCTTATACATCATGTGTTAAAGTTTTAAATACTTATTCCTTTGTTCTCATGTCCTATTGCAGTGTATCCTTTAGTTCCATGGAGGAAATCTCATGCTTGTAAGTTCTTGTAATACTATGAAACTTCCAGTTTGTAGTGGATAAAGGCTTTATATAAACAGGAACACGACCCCCAGAAATACAGGGCAGAGGCTGGAGAGATGGCTCAACAGTTAAAAGCATTTACTCCCAGTTAGGTTCCTAGCACCCACACTGCAGCTCTTAACTAAATATAACTCCAGTTACAGGTGATCTGGTATCCTCTTCTAACCTTCCTACACTTCTATACACATGCAGCATAAACATTTACATACATATACAGACATGCACACAAAATAAATTAACTAGTAATAATATATTTATATGATGTTAAAGAAATTAGTCTAGGCCAGGCAGTAGTGGCACACTCCTTTAATCCCTGCACTCAGGAGGTAGAGTCAGGCAGGTCTCTGTGATTTTGAGGCCAGTCTGGTCTACAGAGAGAGATCCAGGACAGGCACCAAAATTACATCGAGAAATCCTATCTCAAAAAACAAAACAAAACAAAACAAACAAACAAAAAAGAAAGAAATTAGTCTAAGCCTTTGATTTGGAGCGATTGTTTAAAATTTAACCTTTATATCTAATTGGCAATGAAAATAGTTTTGCTAATATGTAACTTATCATAAGGTACAAACTTTGTGATTTGTACCTTAAATTTGTATGTGCTCCATGGTTGTTAATATGTTTTGGAAGTTGTATAAATTAGGAGGATGTAGCTGGAGGCTTTTCTCTGGCCTGACCTGTCCTGCAACCATTTGCAAATAATCACTCAAAGGCTTATATTAACTATAAAGGTTTGGCTGATTGCTCAGGCTCATTACTAACTAGCTCTTACAACTTTAACCAACCCATTTCTATTAATCTATATTTTGCCATGCGGCCATGGCATTATCATCTGCTGGCATCTTGCTCCTTGGGCAGCTGGATGGCATCTGCCAGACTCTGCCCTTCTTCTCCTGCAGCTCTGCTTGGATTTCCCACCTGCCTCTATCCTACCACGCCATAGGCCAAAGCAGCTTCATTTATTAACCAGTTTGAGCAACACATATTCACAACATACAGAGAGACATCCCACATCAGGGGGGATACCTCACCCAATCCTTGGGATGTAATTGCTAGGTGCATATTGTCATGTTTTTGTTTTTTGGGGTTTTTTTTGCAAGAAACGCGGTGTATTTTAAAGTATTTAATAGCTTATATCTATACAATACTATAGTCATGACAGACTCACTGTAAAATAGTTATACTCCAGGAAGATTGAGAATGAAAGAATGGTTTAAGAAATACAGGGATAGAAACAAACAAAACAAAACTATTCTACTTCTAGATTCATGCTCACTGCATGCTAGAATAAAAGCAAATATTCTCCAGGGAAGTTTAGAGAACACACTCACTGAAATCGTTTGTCCCAAGGGAGTTATAGCAGTGGGAAGAATCTATGTAGACAGTAATGCCACTGTTGTCATTGTGTCAATCAAAATTTCAAGGTGTCCTTTAATACATAAGAGATAAATTTTGAATTTAAGAGAAAGATGAAACCTTGGATGATGTTTTATATTTTTATCCAGAAAGTATTTCATTTTCTATATTTTTGTAACAGTCAGTTTGCTCTCTGATACAGTATGACAGGTTCCTTTGCATGTTGTCCAGTACTCTTCAGTTTTCAGTAACTTATTGGTCCAGGGAGCTGCATTCAAGGTAGGTTGTTTTCCCTTTCCACCCACCTTATTTCATAAGAAACTGACCTTAGATATTCAAGGCAAAAATACCAAGACTGGGTAAACACAAATATATGATTGAAATAATGGGGAAAATTTGCTTAAAGGATACGTTTTTCCTTGGCAAGAAAACTCCATCAAGATGAATTAACCATTGCTTACATAAATTGGAGTGATCCTAATTTTTAATGTTTGAAGAGTATAGCCTGAGTTCTAGTGTAATAACTTGGGCATAATGTCTCATGTCAATGATGGGAAGGGAAGGAAGAAGTTTTTAAAAATTTCAAATTGAGTAAATAAAAATTAAAAAAAATACAAAAAAGTAGAAGGGACTTGGATTACCTTAGTGGCAGATCATTGTGATAACATATATAAGGTTTCCTTGGTTCAGGTCCTACCATTGCAAACAAACAGACCAACAAACAATACTGAAAGACATGGAGGTAAAACCAAGTGTGTGTGTGCCTACTGTGTAGATTTCTTACTGTGTTTATTTTAAATGGATTCTGTGCATTTCAGGATAACACTGAACTCAATGTCCTGAGGAAAATAACCTTGAACTTCTGATGTTCCTATCTATTGGAATGCTGGTACTGCAGGGATAGATTGAGACAACAGGTTTGAGATTTCATTCCTTAACAATTGAACTTTGTATACTTATTAGATCTGCATAATTTTTCTGTTTATCTTAAATTTCTTAACACGCTTCATTGATTTTGGAAAGAAAGGATTATGTAGCATAAAAAGTGAAAATTTATTGTGGTACATCTCAGTTTCCCACTGCATTCATATGAGCAACTTCTCAATGGTGTCCAGGAGATACCATTTCCTTCTCTCCAGCCACTTCCTCAGGCTATGACCCTTATTCTTTCTCCTCTTCTACAATTGCCCCTGAATCTTGGAAGGGAAGGGTACAGTACATACGTTTCGTTTAGGAATGAAAATTCTGTAGTATCCTATTTTCTTCACCATGGACAATTGTTACTGTGTAATCACTGACTAAATCAAAAATAAGTTTTTCACATAAGAATTGGAACATGCATTGATCTATGGGCATGAAAATAAGTCATTAAGAGTCAGTTTCATTCACATACCTTTAGCAGAATAACAGTAGTAGTAGATCTCCCCTAGGAACTAGGACCTCTCCGGTACATGGTTTTAGCCAAATAATGGTGATAAGTACAAGTTTCATCTTGGGGAGTGGTACTTAAAATTAGCAGAAAGTGGTTGGTTTCTCCTACAACATTTATGCTACTATTACACCAATGTGCATTTCCTCTCAAGCCAGTCAGTTTTGTACTTGGCAAGGTTCATAGCTGGAAATGATTGATAATAACTTTGCTCCTCTAGTACCTTGCATGGCATGCTTCAGTACTGTGACAGCAAGCCATTAGGGATGAAGCTTCCAGACATTTACCATTTTGATGCTGGCATGCTCTATGACTCAGGTTGTGGTGCCAAGAACTTAACAATAAGAACCTATATTTGAATTTTTAATTCTAGCATGAATATTGTCATTTCATGAAATTAACATTTCTCAGAAGTACGTCTTAAAATTCATCTGAAGGGTTTTGACGAGGAGGAAAACCTATTGGTTTATGCTTGCTTTCTTAGACACTTTATGCAATAAATAAATAAAATCCCATCTTTCTTATAATAATAATAATAATAATAATAATAATAATAATAATAATAATATCCCACTTTATTTACATGGCACATAATTGTAAACCTCATGTATTACAATGTTACAATAATTCAAAATATCCATATCCAAACATATAATTGCACCTTTACTTAGAATATCATGTATATCTAGGTAGAAGGAAGCATCTTAATTACATTCAAAGTAGTATGAGATAGAATACTCACTGTGTGTGACAGTCTCATCCAGATCTCCAGAATCTGTAAATACTCCATGTATCTTTTATTTTTAATTTTTTATCTAGTACTGTGGCAAACAAAACACCATGGCGGCAGTGGGAGCCTGTGACAGGGGCTGCTCAACTTAGGCTAGATGGAAAGTTGAAATGGTGAAGGGAGTCAGGGACAGGAATAACTTACATGCTTAGCCATACCTCAAAAGCTTCCTACCATGGCATTAACTGACATGACAAAAATAAGTTTACAGTTTTGACTAATGAAAGGAGTGCAAGACCAGAAGATCCTCCTCCATTATCTGTGGTGACAAGTGCAACCATCAGGGTCACAAAGGACAAACTCAGAAATGGGTAGGTAATGACAGAAGGTGGGATGATGAACATTTTGAAAGGACATGGTCCGAGGAAGGTAAGGGGTCTCTTGGAGCTGGAAACATCCCACTAAATAAAGTCTCTCCTGAATTATCCAGAAATCAGAAAGTGATCCCTCAATTTTATTTTTTAGACATGAATTTCTATGAAACTGATCTCTCTCTCTCTCTCTCTCTCTCTCTCTCTCTCTCTCTCTCTGTGTGTGTGTGTGTGTGTGTGTGTGTGTGGTGTGTGCGTGAAAGAGAGACAGAGACACAGAGAGAGAATTAGCTGTTCTTTTATTGTTATGGATATTCTCTAACTTTTAAAAATAATCATTTTAACTTGGAGCCAATTCATTACGAAATATACATCATGACAAAATTATACAACATGTATAGGTCATTTATAAATTATTAACAAGTTCTTTCACGTGCAAATTTGCAAGTTTTTTCTCAACTTTTAATAGGTAAAAGTCAAACTTCCGTAAGGAGAGTCAACATGTACAAAAAGATTTTAGTGAAATTTAGAAACTAGTAAGTATAATGACTCTTCCTAACCATGATGAATTTTCTCAGGAAATAAGAAAAAAAAATGTCCTGTCCAGGCCCACAGATTACAGTGGCAATACAATAATGTTTTTTTTCCTAATAGGTTGTTTTTTTTTAAACTTAGGTTAGGAAAAGTAAATTTTGTATGTGGTTTATATAGCACATTTTCAATTAAAAGTTTTCCTCTCCAATTTACTTCCAGCATTAGAAAATAACAAAATTCTCACAAAGTTTTTAGACTTAATTAATTTTTGTCCACAGGAATTCTAAATAACTCCAGAGTAAAGCACTGATTTAATTTGTTGCTACTTACATTGCTTAAATATGAAGAAAAAGAGCCCTGGCCAACTCTTCTGAAAATAACCTCCATTCCCACTGACTCCTCACATGATGGTCTTTGCTCTGTTCTGTTCTAAGTTCCTTCATGTTTGTGAATGTGAGCTGTGTTATATTATCTTCTCATAAAAAAAATTCTCCAGATTGTAGACCAGAAACTTGTTTTTGAGTAGTAATGGATTTGCAAAATCTAGAGTGCTTTCCCTAAAATATTCAATAATACTTTTCAAATGAATAGAATAGAAGGTATACATTCTACAAATGAGATGATTGACAACAATTTGTTTTCATTTCCTGGCCAATATTTTTCTGCTTATGGAGACTTATACTTTGACACAAGTATTCTATATTAAATGTATTAATAGCACATTTACATCCTCTTTTGTCACCTATTGCATGCATACTTAGGACCTTTGTCTTAAGCCCCAATTCAGCACAAAAATGCAATTTTTCAATTACCTGGGGAAGATACTTGGGAGCTTTCCTAGATTTCTTTGTGACTTCTAGACACCACAGTATTTTGTGCTGTATTTACTGATAGTTTGAAACAGAGTGCACAGTGGAAGCTAATAGTGGATTTTGTTTAAGGCTATACTCAATGTCTATTATAAAGAGGAGTCATTATTTCCAATGTGATGAATTTAACTTTATGAGTCTCTATTACAGAAAAACAGCATGAAAATACAGCAACAGAATTAAGAGTTTAATTAGAAAAGAAGGCCATGTAGTTCCCAGAAGATATCTCATGAAAGGATGCTTTGGGATTGTTATAAATGTACAATTTGCATAAAAGTCACACTATCTTCTGGACATAGTTACAAAGCCTCTAAGCCTATGGAATGATCTTGTAAGTTATGCCAAAGTCAATGCTGCCTTTTTAGAAAACATTTCTAGAATCATTCAGAATTTTGCTCCAAAACATGCTACTGTGAAATTCTCTTGTCATTGTTGTTATTATTACTGTTATTTCAGGTTTGGTAATTTTGTGGCAGAGATTTTCTATGTATTCTTGGATTGCCTGTGACTTTCTATATAGATCACGCTGTGACTAGACTTCCAATGATTCTCTTACCTCTGTCATACCAGTGTTAGAAATATAGCTGCCTGGCTGCCAGGGAGACTATTGGCATCCAGATTTTTCCTTTCTCTCATGTCTCAATATTTTCCAAACCATGGTTTTTAAGATGCTGAACCACAGGGCATTAAGGAACAGAAATAAATAGTGTGACCCTTATTGTTGCCAGGGTTACTACCTTGGGGGAGTTTCCAGACCAAGGCATAGTGAGAGAAATTCATAATGACTTATGGATCCCCTGGGTTGAAGAAATGGAGCTGACAACCTGGGAGGCAAAGGCAGCTGGAGTTGACCAAATATTGAAGAAGAGCAAATTCTACACACACAAAAAAAATATATATTTGAAATCTGAAGCACTTTCACAGTGGTGCTTTGAGAATAGAAGCATGTAAAAATTATCTATCTTTTGAAGAAGCTGCCTTGGGTCATGAGCTAAAGTATCTTAAATGATTAAAGGAAGGATCTCAACCTTTCAGCCAAAGCCTGGGGAAGGAATGAGACATTTTTCCCTTTAATCATTTAGGGTATTCTAGGACTGTGATGTGTGATGCCTAAGCTAGGTGAGCTAAGTGTTCTTTCTCTCTGTCTCTCTCTTCTTTCTTCTCCTTTCTTCTGGGTTTATTCATTTCTGTTGTCTCACCTGCTAGGGGAACGAGATTAGAGAGGGGAATGGAAGGTGAAAACAACTTAAAATTGATTTATGAACTTGTCAAAGAATAGAAATATAATACTGAATCAGAGAAAAAAACGTATTTCTAAAGAAATTAATAAATTCTACAGCATTCTTTATGCAAGAGGGACACTGAGAACATCTTGAAGTATAACATTTTTGTTGGCATAGGTTGAAAAATGATAGAGAAGGTGAATTTACAGCTAAAAAAATCAATAGGATGGAAAGAAATGAGGAGTCCCAGTACAAGTCTGAAGGCAGGAGATGAGAATTGTGAGTTCCTCTTTCCTTTATCACTTTTCACCCTCTGCAAAGCCCATTGATTCAGATGTTAAGAGAACCTTCATACATACATACATACATACATACATACATACATACATACATACACACATACACACACACACACACACACACACACACACACATACATACATACATTTAATTCAGGCATCATGGATTGACCAAACTGCTACCTAGAATCAGCCATAACAAACAGCAAGTTGGGAAAGATTCCAAATAATGTTGCTGGAGAGAGAAACAGAAGTCCTAGGTAGTGGGCTGGAGTACTTAGTCCCATGTAAGAACTTCAATCTTAGGTCTTACTTGATTAGCCTATACAGCAAGATCCAGAAGGATAGAACTTTTCCAAATCATCTAATCAAGCACTATAATAAGTATCTACAATGCATGTGATAATAAAATTTAATAAAAAAAATTTACAGTAGATAAAACACATAGTGTCAACTACTAAGCCAAAATGTATGAGAGAAGCAATAAACACCAGGAAAATGAAAATAATCTAGAATTGATATTGGTGTGATTAGAAAATGTAAACTGACAGATTATGGTGCTGAAGGAATGTGAGTCTTTCATTTTTCATACCTTGTTACCACTAAATTGCATCCCTAGTTTGTATCTCTATCATTGCATCTATCACATGGAGAAGAATTTGGTCTGCCATCTATTTTTATTTAGGTCCATTAAAGTAGTCAGTGGAAATAACAAAATTTCATATACATTTAGATACTTCAAAAAAGCTCTACAAAGTATAACAGACATAATATGAGGAATGAACTTACATACACAATTTGAGAACATTCAGTTAGGTGTCTTGGTGTATATCTTTAATCACAGAATTCTTGAGACAGAGGCAGGTGGATCTTTGAGTTTGAGACCAGCCTGGTCTAGGAGTTAAGTTCCTGATAGCTGGGGATATACAGAGAAACCTTATCTCAAAAACCAAAATTACAATAAAATAAAAATAAAAATTTTATAAATTTCATTTTTTGTAAAACGTTGCAAGCACCTTTACAACCTACTTACTGCACGTACCAACAAACTTTAGAAATTTCATTATGTTTCTTTATGGTCCTTCCTGTTCTGGCAGGACATTACCATACATTGGCAGCCACTGCTCTCCTTCTTGATACCTAAAAATAGTTTGCATGTGTAAGCAAAAAGCCACCCTTACAGTAAACCAAAGTCCACATGTGCTTGATATACAACCCTTCCATCGACTGGCATCAACAACAGCAAAAGAAGCCCGGCACACTTGAGTCTACCGAAAGCCAGAATACACAGGTAATATGCCTACCTCAGCCCCTTTACATTACTAGACTTGGGTTTGTCACATTAGTGAAGAGAATAGATCTAAAGCGAGTTATCAGAAAAACATATCTCAATGACAGGAATATCAGCAACCAAGAGTCTGTGTTTTACATTCATTATATCATCACTGATTTTTTACATAGAAACTGATAAATTTCACAGTGACATTAAACAATACCTCTGCTGTTAAAGGCAAAGGAAGTCAAAATATTTACCGTGTCACCAGTTCGATGCAGGCTCTGTGATTTGAAGTTGTCTGACATCATTCTAAAGTCTCAATTTTAGATTAAAAAAAGTTACTACAGGTATAATACAATAGTCACATTTTTGCAAGTGTATGATACTATTTACAATTATGTGAGTGGAAATAAGTTATAAATATATTCCCAGGTAATTTATTTTTAAATATATAATGTGAAATGTTAGGTTTATTTTATTACTTTACTACTTTATTTTTTAGTGTGTGTGTGTGTGCGTGTGTGTGTGTGTGTGTGTGTGTGTGTGTGTGCGTGAGCGTGCGCGCCCCAAGTGTGGGAGGATAGCTGTGGAGACCTGAAGAAGGCATTTGATTCTGTGGAGTTGGAGATACAGGGCAGGGTGAGCCACAGAATATGTTTTTGGAACCTAACTCAAGTCTTCTGAAAGAGCAGTAATGGTTCTTAATCACTGAACCATGTTTTCAGTTCCAAAAAGTACAGTTTTACATAAGGAACTATCTTATAGGAGTTTCTCACAATCAAATCTTTTATCTAAAAATACAGATTTGATAGCTTCCATGTAGCCCCGTGCTACCACCAGGAAGGACTTAAGTAAAATGTAGTTATCTACAAGAATGATGGAATTGGAATCACACTCTACAATGTTCCTCAAACTTGAAATTAACAAAAAGCACCTGGGATGTTAGATAGTATGATCTGTCTCATTGCTTCCTCATGCAAATCCCTTTTTAGTCTGTTTGAAGAAAGTTCTGGGGAATTGGTATTTTTAAATCTTTTAAATATCTCCCCTTATTAAAAGAGTTTGAGAAACACTACAGTAGGCTTTATATTGAAAATTCCTCTTTAATAAGAAAATCATAATAATCTTTTCTCATGAGGATGGAACTCTGTGTGAATAATTCTTGTTTAGTATGCTAATTTTTGTCAGCTTCCCCTGTTTCTTGTGTGTATTGAAAATAAAGGTATAAAAGACAGACTCTTAATTCTACATTCCTTATGCCTCATTTTTTCCACATTCTACAAAGAGTCCCAACATTATAATTTTCCCTCACTACCAGTCTACTGAAAAAGCTCTCCCAAAGATTTTTTTTCAAGAATGTCATCATTGGACAAAGTATTAAGAATCAACTCTCAACATCCATTTTATCTTTATTTTAGCCTGGAAATTTAAAAAACGTCTGGAAGATTTCTTTTCTCGGATTCCTTTTCTATTAATGTTCTATACCAAAATTATTTTATTTTTAGTTAGCTAAAGCAATATGAAATGGAAGCTAGTATCTTATGATTTTATTGATAGCAATATAATGTAGGATGTGAAATTGAGATAGCCATATTTACTGTACTCTACTGATGGAGGTCAAGTCATGGTTTGGGTATTGAGTGGAGATGGTTGAAACAATATTTTTCTGTAGCCATGAATTATCACATTAAATTGTTAGACAATTTTTATGCCAAGCATAGGTGTTATTATCTGTTCACCTTTAAGAACAGCCAGCCGGTTCTGGTGGCGCAGGCCCATAGGATTCGCTGAAGGAGACAGAGGCAGGTGGATCTGGAGTTTGAGGCCAGCCTGGGATACACACATATTTATGGGTTGGGGATTTAGATCAGTGGTAGAGTACTTGCCTAGCAAGCGCAAGGCCCTAGGTTTGGTCCTCAGCTCTGGCAAAAACAAACAAACAAACAAACAAAAAACAGGAAAAGTGATTTCACAAAACTTTTGTGCCCATTTTTGAAGAGAATTGAGTGTTCCTGTTACATTCACCATAGAATTCCACATGATACTATAAAGCCAGGCTCATAGTTACAGAGATATAGAATTAGTTATTGTTATGTTTTTCTACTCTTTTGGGGGGCCCACGATCCAGCTACCACACATGGAAGCTCATTCTTAATTATAAATGCCTGGCCTTAGCATGGCTTGTTTTTTGCCAGCTCTTCTTAACTTATCTCATTTACCTTTTGCCTCTGGTCTTTTCTCAATCTCTTACTTCTGTAAATCTTACTCTTACTTTGTGGCTTGCTGTATAGTTGGGTGGCTGGCCTCTGGAGTCCTCCTCCTTCTCTGGCTACTTGTGTTTTTCCTCCCAGGTTTTTCCTCAATACATTTTCTCTGCATGCCAGCCCTGCCTATCTTTTCTTCTGCCTTGCTATTGGTTGTTCAGATCTTCATTAGATCATCAGGTGTTTTACGCAGACACAGTAACACAGCTTCACGGAGTTAAACAAATACAACATAAACAAAAGTAACACACCTTAAAATAACATTCTACAATAATTAGTTGTTCCACACGATTGTATGAAGATCTATCTGGATCATGTTCAGCCCTTCCAACAGTTTTGATTCTCTAAAACTTCACAAGGCCAACTCTACACTTCTATATAGTTATTTAATCATCATGGTGGGGAACAAAGGGAAAAGCAGGCATGGCTCAGGAGTAGTAGCTAAGAGCTTATATTATGAGCTCAGGTAGGAGAGAGAGAGAGAGAGAGAGAGAGAGAGAGAGAGAGAGAGAGAGAGAGAGAGAGAGAGAGAGAGAGAGAGAACAAACCTGGCATGGGTTTTGAAACTTCACAGCCCATCCCCAGTGGCTCATCTCCTCCAAAAAGGCCACATTTCCTAATCTTTCCTAAATAGTTCCACTAACTAAAAACCAGGCTTTCAAACATATGAGAATATGGTAGTCATTCTCATCAAACTGGTACAATATACTGAAAACTCATTTGTTCTTTGATCTGTTTTTATGGTGGAATTAATAACATCTGCTGAGTGAATTTAAAACTTCACTTTGCTTGTAGTCAAAAGTACTATGCTTATTCATCTACCAAAGTTGTCATGGATTTGATAGTCATTTAATCCTGGTAAAACCTTAATGCCCGGGTAGAAAGAGTTTATACTAATTACATTAATTTTCTTTACACATTCCTCTCCAAGAAAAGTAATTCCTCTCCTGTCATTCAAATAGTTTTTTTTCTATTCTGTCCTCTGAAACAAAGTGGTAACTCTATGCTGATCAAGTGAAGAAGATTTACTTGTACCATTCAACAGCTGTCTAGAAATAATGTTGCTTGTCACCAATTAGATTTGATTCTCAAATGGAGAAATACTGAATATACAAGTTTGTCTTCTAACAAGATAAGGGCTAGATAAACTACTTTTAAGCAGAATTTAAATTACTTTAGATTATTGGTTAATTAAAACTAAAAATAAGTTTAGCATTTTACCAACTTTATATAACTATGTATTTAATTATAATCCAGAGAAAAGTTCAAGAAGGCCAACAAATTATAAGCTATTAAAATATAAAGGAAAATCACATGCTGTGTTTTATTATTCACTAGTCCCAGCTTGTATTCCTCTGATGTTACTTATTTCTCTGCAATCAAAGCACTTTAATGAACAACAATGAAAATGTCTTTTATTTTGTTACCATGATTTGGAACTTAAAATGATTATCTCTTGGAGAATAAAACATATTTTAGGGGCTGCAAAAGAATATTTCATGAGTTATTCTAAATCTCAATGATATTTTGTCAAGAATAAAACAGTGACAGTCAAAACTAGAAGTTTGCAGAAAAATTATTATTCTAGTAATAAATTACATAATAAGTTTATATTGTTATATGTAATTATCAATTAGGATTCTGGTGACTTGATGTATGCTTAAATCTTTATGTATAGTTTATAAATTCTTTATTAACTGAAATATTTCTACCCCATGAAGATGTGAACACATTCTTGAAGAGGGAATTGAGATTATATTCATGCTTTTCTTGATAAAATAGGATACTTTAATTCCAAAAAGATTTTGAATTTTGATTTTTTTGTCAATTCCACAGAGAAAATAATGCCATTTTTGAGATTTGGAATAGAAATATTAGAATGCAGTCATATTGTTTCATAAGCTCTTCTTTGTATCTTCTCTGAAACTGTCATCATATATCATTGAATATATGTAGGTATTACCAATGGTGTCCAATATTGATTTTGGTCAAATGGAATGCCACCCAGTAAAAGCAATTTATTATTTGAGGAATAGTTTATATTGAATCACATTTTATACACAGTTAAATCCAGTTGCTGTAGGCCTTATATTTTTACTAAAATGTTTAAGAAACAGTTACGTATTGAAACTGTGCATTTTGATAACCTAATTATTCACAATTTACAAACAAATATTTTATGACATGGGTTATAGATTATTTCCTATTGTGAAGTGTTTAAAAAGTGCTCTTAAACTCTGCAAAGTAAAAGAATGGAAAATAATATTGCACTCACAGAATGTTAATTTTAGAGTCTAAAAAGTCAGCGCAAATTCTTTGTTTCATTTAATATTTGCATATTTTTGCCCAAAAAATTTACATAAAATGGGAACTCAAATTTCTTTCATTATGGTGATATATGCATGTAATTATGTATGTAAATATAAGGGAAATGAATAATTTACTTATATATAAGCAAGATCATTCCATTAGAAAGTTTTGATAGAAACTTTATTTCATTTTTTTAAATTTAATTGTTTTATTGTTTTCAGTGCACACATACAAATTCATACTGTCAACTTAGTAATGTATTCAATTTCACTGATAAAAAGTTAATGATAAATAAATTTTCATTTATTCAGACATAAATTCCTTCTAAAAGTGGGAATTTTTCTGAATTCTTAGTAATATCTAGAATATTTTCTAATATATGTTTGATATCCAGTGCTAATTTAATTTAAATACAGTGAATCTATTTTAGCTGACATTGGTAATTACATGTTTTGAAGAAACATTCCTTAGGCATGTATATTCAGAATTAATAAAGCTCAGATATCATCTTTAAATATTCATTTGCACCTTTCCCACACAAAAATTAAAGTTTGAGCATTATCTGCATACAGATGTGTTTGGAAAGTCATCATTTGATGGGAGATCTATATCTAGTTCTCCTGATATGGCATCTCTATTTTTGTTCAATACTTGATTTTTAATGTTGGGTGATATACATTAGAAAAATGTATTCTCAAACCTATTCCAGAGTTTTTAAATACTTACATACCAATCATTTTAAAAATGCATACAAATATATATGATATGTATTCTGTTACTCTATGGACAGCACATAAAATATAAGACTTCAGGCCACATTTGCATTAATATATATTCTAATAATATTTTTGAAGAAATATTTTCCACCTTTTTTGTTGTTTAAATTTTTCTGGGAAGATTGAAAAATCATCATGGTAATTTTTTGTCGTATCTTTGCACTAAGTTCACTACTATTCTCTAAAAATAAAGATTATATTTGCAAGTATTCACTTGTTATTCACATTCACATTTATTATTTTGTTGTATTGTACTATTTTTTCTAGACAATATTCTCTAATATCTTCTTTTGCAGCTAAAGAATATTTAGTAAATTTGGATGTTATTGGTCCATGTATTCCAAAACATTCATTAACCTGTATTTCATCAGTAGTTTTATGAAAACAGATTTCATTTTCTTTGAGATTTATTATTGTATTCATGTTACTAGTGTTGAGTTTCTATATGAATGTTTTCCATCAATACATATTCAGGATACATTTATTTACCTACTTGTAAATATTATGATTAGATGTTATAAAGAAATTTCAATATTGCCTCAAAAGCACTGTTTGTTTTTACTTTTAGCAGGAACATGTGTGTGTAGTGTGTTTGGGTGCATTTCTTGTGTTTTCAATGATACATAGAAAGCAAGCACTCTCAGTCAATTGATTTGATTTGGGTTCTATTTAGCTATTCTGGATTAATAGTTCCTAGCATTTACCTGATTTCCATTCTTTAAACTTACATGCTGTGCTTTTCTGTAGTTTAGATTCAAGGAATGAATTGACTTGATTTAGTTGAAAGTGTTCTTAGAAGAAATACACTGTATGTTAAGTGATTGCTGCTTTTCTAAACATTTTTTTTCTGAATTATCGCATTAAAGATTACTATCAATCAGTCATATTTATCATCTGAATGGTCTAAGTTTTGCAGTTATACCTTTTGAAATGACAGTGAAGATGTAGATTAGGGCTATCATTTAAAATTCAAGTTAAGATGATTGAAAACTCCTTATTAACATCAATTAAATGTTGTACGTATAATTTTTAGACAAGAATACCACTCAAAGTTCTAATCAATTATCCTTTTCCCCCAATTTGTCAAATAAATGCAACCTACAATATCTTCAAATTAAATGTAAGAAACATATTACAATACTTTTTCTGATTGGAAGATAGTTATGAAGTAAATAGCAATTATGTCTCCCTGCCTGAACTTGTTGCTAAATCAGTGTACTTAGCTACATTTGGTTGGGTAGAATATAATGATTCTTTCTCCTATGTAATTAAGAAAAATTAATTGTCACAAATTTAAAAACCAACCAATTATTACTGGTGCATAGTCTAGTATTCAAATACTAGAATAAACTTAAACTTAAAACATCAATGATAAACTTCAGAATACGTGAGTTCTACAAATTGCTTTTTTTGTTGTTTGTTTGTTTTGTTTTGATTTTTTGAGACAGGGTTTCTTTGTGTAGCTTTATGCCTTTCCTGGAACTCTTTTTGTAGCCCAGGCTGGCCTCTGACTCACAGAGATCTACCTGCCTCTGCCTCCCAAGTTCTGCAATTTGAGGCGTGTGCCACCACTGCCCTGCTAAATTGCTTATTTTTTTAATGTGTTCTCTTATAGCACAATGAATAAAAGTTCTACGAGAAAATGAAACACTATGAAAATATTAGTAGAGGATCTTTTGTGTACACAACTCATTATAGTATGCATACCTAAATCAGCTCCAAATGTTGCATCAATGTGATTCATAAGTCATAATTTTAGGAATGTTGCTCATCTTTAAGACCAGGAAAGTAAAACTGATTTAGGATTCTCAGGTTTTAATGAGTGGTTATGGTAATATGGCATGCAATTGCGGATGAAACTTCTGATTGGAGATTCAGGATTCAACCTCTCTGCTCCCTCTCCTACACAGTATGTACAAAGGAAAACTGTCCCCTCATATCAAGGGTCCTGGATTACACAACCAAGAGTTTCAACTAGAGAGATGTACAAGAAGAGGGCATAGAGTGTAGCTGGGAGAGAAAATGTTGTACGTGTGGTCTACAACCAGCAAGAGAAGTGGACGTATGCCATCTCCTAGCTCTGTCTTGGAGTTCTCACTACTTCTCCACTGACAGGACTTGATGCATGATAAATTGGTGAAAAAAATAGAGTCATAGCACATGAGCCTATAGAATGGTGTTGACATAGTTTGAATCTGAAATTTTCCTCAACCATATTTGCATTTTGTTTGGGTGTTCCTGGAATGGGTTTGTTTTGGATGACCTGTGTAGTTTTTAGTAGTTTGGGCCTGATTATTAAAATAGGTTACTAAGGATAGACTTGTTTTAGGGTTACTGGGTCCCTGGTTCTGCCCTGTACTCTCTGCTTCATGTTCCATGACAAAATACAGAGTCACTGACACAATCTCCTCTGTCTGTAGAAGGATCCACTCTTCCATTCCTCCTCCACTATGATAGTCTGTGCCTTTTAAATCCTTGAGCCAAAACAAATCTTTCCTTCTTGTTAGTTCTGACATGTTCCATTTTTGTTTGCAGCAACAGGAAAGTTGGATTTTAGATGAACTAGACTATCATACTTCTATTTCTCTGTTATAAGAATAAAGTATCATGTTGGATAGTTCATTCAGCGGTTAGAGCATTTACCCTGTAGAGCAGGATGGGGGGTTACCAGGCAAACATGAATCCATATGCGAGTTTGGGTTCTCATACCAATATATACCACTGGAAATGGGACTAAGTATCTGTAATCCCTGAGTGATGATGTATTTTTACCTCCTTAAAATATTATTCTAGGAACCATGCTCTTTAATTAAATTCATATTGAGGAATACTACTAAAACTATTTACCCTTCTCATCTGATTCACTCTAGTGAATCACTTCATTTCATTCTAGTCTTTTAAATAATATTTTTAGCCTTCTATTTGTTCTTTATATTCTGGACAAGTAATATATACTATATTCAAAAAAATCTACAGAATTCTTGTTATATATCAAAAATAAGCACTAAACATACAAATATAAATCCTCGACACCTCTGTATATTCATGTAGGAATTAGAGTTTCATGCTTAACAGCCATTCTCTCAAATTCTCTGGTATTCCTTGAAGTCATTTTTGTGTGCTGACACCTTGTACCCACTCCAAACTCTCAAATTTGATGTTCATTATATGCTTCCAATGTCTGAGGTGGAATCTACAAAACACTTGCTGCTGACCAGCCATGGTCTTTCAGTTGATATGTGGATGCTGCTGACAGACTTGTATCAATGGAAAGAGGTGTCAGATGATCATTTTGCATTGCAATACTTTGGAGTGTGAAGAATGTATAAGAGAGGCAAGGGATTTCTCATTCTCTAAAGTGTTACCCTGTTCTAATACTGTAAGTTAGAATGTTGATGAGTTGATTTGCCCACTGTCCCAGTACATCTGTAACCAATCTATCTTGACATGTACAGAAGTATCTGGTGAATGGAGTTCAATCCCATCATCTGTGGAACAAAGAAATTTACACTTATTTGGGTAAAATTAGAATTTCAGTTTAGAAAAACACAGATAATAGCAGATTTGAAAATGTCAAAGTTTACCTAAGCCATGGCCGTACTTGAAACTTTATTCTGTGTGGAGGAGGTTTTTGAGTTATATTGTGTGGATCTGAGATTGATACTGACCAAAGTTAAGTTAGTAAGAAAATGGTTTAGTGTTCATCCAGTCTATAGATTTCATCAGAAACATTGGGGGTTCTTAACTTATTGATAAAAACTAGGGATATTGATCATACTGGCTGGTTCTGTGTGTCAATGTGACACATGCTAAAGTCATCAGAGGAAGGAGCCCCACTTGAGGAAATGCCTTGATGAGATCCAACTGTAAGGTGTTTTGCCACTTAGTGATTAATGGAGGTGGGCCCAGCCCATGGTGGATGGTGCCATCCCTGGGCTGCTGGTCTTAGGTTCTAGAAGATGGTGGGTTGTTCAAGCCATGGGAAGCAAGCCAGTAAGCAGCTCCCCTCCATGAACTGTGCATCCACTCCTGCCTCAGGGGTCCTGCCCTGCTTGCATTCATGTCTTTACTTTCTGCAGTGATGAAGAGCAATGCTGAAGTGTAACCCTATAAATTCCATCCTTTCCAATTGGCTTGTGGGTCATGGTGTTTCATCACAGCAATAGAAGGCTAAGACAGAAATTGGTACCAGGAGTTGTGTATTGCTGTGAAAGACCTGAACATGTTTTGGGTAGGATTGTAAAAGGACTTTGGAACTTTAGGCTAGAAAAGCCTTTGAATGTTAAGAGCTCTGTGGGATGTTCTGTGGAGACTTGGAAGATAAGAATTTTGAGAGTATCACAGAGCATGGAGGGCTGTTTATGAAGTTTCAAAGGGAAGTTCCAAGGCTCTATCAGATCTATTTGAAATTTTGAATTAGGATTCTGTGGTTCTGGTTAGCTGGGACTGAAGAATTAGCAAGACAACAGAACTACTAACATGAAATCTTTACATTAAGTGGGACAATTGATATTGGTTCGCTAGAGCTAAGAAATTAGTGGTGATTAAAGAGAGACCAGCATAGTTGAGGTGACATCTGCTGGGATGAGAGTATGGAGAAGCTGTGTTCCAGAGGCAGCCATGACTGTAGGTTGTGTTGTCAGCAGGACTTAGTAATGTTCAAGAGTCACCCAGGTGATACTGGTTTTTAAGGCATGAGGGGGGTCATGGAAAGGAGCTGAGGCTTGGTATTATGAGAAGCCAGGAAAGGTCATTGATGAAGGTGCAGCCTCACTGGCAGTTGAAGGCCCAGGACTGAAGAGGTCAAGCAAAGAAATTGAGGCTTGACACCATGAAGAGAGCCTATGAGAAGATATTGGGGAAAGTGCAGTCCAGTTGCAACAGAGAATCCTAGAATTTTGGAGATGCCAGTTCCATGGGAACAGCAGCAGCAGTGGAGTGGAGCCAACCAGATCCTAAGGACAAGCTGAGTGTGCTGTAGAAGGCAGAGCCACAAAAGTGACCCAAGCCCTTTGCAGAAGTCCAGAAGATTGAGAGTGGGTCCCTTATAATTGGACATTGAGTTTATACTGTTGGAGTTGGATTGTGCTTCATTTCAGATTCTGACAGTGCCCTGGTTCTTCCCTTTGGAAGAAGGTATTTAATTTGATTTCTAAAAGAGCCCACAGCTGAAAGACTTGCACTTTTAAAGAGACTGTATATTTTAAGGAGACTGGAATTTTTATGTGTTTGAATGTATAAGGGCTGTGGGACTTTTAAATTATTTATTACTTAATGTGAGATCTTGAGGATGAATGAGGAAGGAAAAGATGTGGCTAAATAGTGATGTGTTTGTGTGTCAAGCTGACAAGGGGTCAGTTGTGTGGCTGGTTTTGTGTGTCAACTTGACACAAGCTAGAAACATCAGAGGAAAGAGCCTCCATTGAAGAAATGCCTCCATGAGATCCAATTGTATGGCAATTTTCTCATTTAGTGATCAATGTAGGGTAGGCCTAGCCCATAGTGGGTAGTGCCATCCCTGAGCTTCTGGTCCTGGATTCTAGAAGAAGGTGGATTAAGCAAGCCATGGGAAGCAAGCCAGTAAGTAGCTCATGCATCAGCTCCTGCCCCTGGGATTCTGCCCTGTTTTGAGTTCATATGATAAACAGCAATGCTGAAGTATAAGCCAAATAAACATTTTTCATCCCAAGTTGGCTTTTAGTCATGGTGTTTTATTACAGCAATAGAAACCCTAAATAATACCTGCATACATACCTCCCTTGAACTAAGCAAGTCTTCCTCATTTACTTCCCATAAACATTCTTTTAAACCAGTAGACTCAACATGAATCTAATGTTTTTGAAAAGTTCCTTAATTGAATCCAAAATCTCTGATCTCTGTATATGGTCCAGTTGTTCATCTTTTTTATTTCTAATCTACCACAAGAAGAAGAATCTCTGATGATAGCTAAGTGAAGAATTGATCTACGACTATTGTAGAATGTCATTGGGTGTCATTTTATTGTTAGGTTCCTTTAGCAGAGCAATAGTAATTACTTTTCATCTAGGTCTACAAGCAGTGTTAATCATGAGTTCCCTCTAGTAGTGTGAACCTTAAATCCATTTGGCATGCTTGGATACTCTCACAAAGTTTTTTGCCACTAGTGTACTAACATATCATGTAGCCAGATCACCAGCGGAAATCGAAGGTATTGTAGCTGAGCTGATGGTTGCTTTTCTCCTCTGATAGCATGCAGAGTACCACCAAATACGTGAACACTATTCTGCTGTGGGATAATGCTTCTATATACTGGTTTAATAAAATGCTGATTGGCCAGAAGCCAGGCAGAAAGCATAGATGGGATAAGCAGACAACGAGAATTCTGGGAAGAGAAAAGCTGAGTGAGGAAATGCCAGCTTGTCATCCAGGGAGCAGCATGTAATGGCACACAGGGAAAACCATGGAACATAATTATAAAGGCTAGTCAATAATAAGCCTGAGCTAATGACCAAGCAGTTATAATTAATATACGCTTCTGTGTGTTTACTTGGGGGATGCAAGTGGGAGAGATTTATCCTAGCTGCAAGCTGAGCTGGACACAGGAAAACTTCCAGCTACACTATTCAATAGCAATGAAGCCTCTAGTTTGGCATGAGCTTGAGTTTTGCATGTTCAATGAGCTATGTAAATGTTGTCTTCAGCAATAGGGCCTTAGCATCAATTTATGGAGAGTCAATAATACCCTTGGCAATAGCCTGAAAGATTTGGGGGATTTCCATGAGGACCTTTTGGCTGTGACCCATTTTTATCACTGGAGGTTTCGCTTGGTAGTTAAAGATGTCTACTTGGAACATTGTCTCCTACTATGCTTTGGTTAACTCAATTTTTATATTTTTGTATATATGTATATATGGATTTCCACAATAGAGGTTTATATGACCCCTCAAATGGCTGTTTGCGTTAGTTGTTCCTCCCTGAATCCTCCCACCTTTGTATCCGCAAATCTCTCTATAACTATACACTCTTATTTCCCTTCTCTTGGATAATCCTCCCTTCCCCCATAGTTTCAGTTGATATATTACCTCCGTGGCTGTATAGATTGTAGCATTCCAGTTGGAGAATTTGTCCTTCTTGTAAACTTTCTAATTGTTTCCTATGCAGCCTACCTTGTATTAATTAATCCTCTGGGCTCTTGGAACATTTCTGTCTTTCTCTGTTTCCTTCTTCTTCTTCTTGGAAATAGCTCAGCTTAATAAAGTGGTCTTCACCTGTTGACACTCAATCCATTCTGTGGATCTCTTCCAGAGTCTCCAAGGGAAGCATTCTTCCCTTGCGCTCCAAAGTCCTTTACTAATGCTTCTATCATTGCACTTGACACTGTGTGATAATGGTGTGTTTAAGAGCATGTCTCATCCACTAGCTTAGCTCATTACAGGGAAGTGTTCAAGTGTGCAAGCATATAAATAAACTGTAGAAACAAAAATTGTTTGATAAAATTGGTTTAAATGAAGATTTTCTTTCATGGTGACATTCCAATTGCACTAAGATCACAGCAATTCAAAGATGCCAGTGCCGTGACGCTGATTTTCACACAATACTAGCTTCATTTACTGGTGTTGTTGTTATCGCTTGTTTTTGGCAGCAATGCTACTTCAAGGGCAATTTTGAGAAAACTCAACTAATGTTCTTGGCAGACATTTCACCTTATGGAAGGAAATCATTTATCTAGGGCTTCAGTGTTTTCATTTTGGTGACATTTAAAATGGAAATGAGCCCATTTTCTTTTCAGATCTCTTGAATATGCTTTAGTTCAAAATTAAGCCAATTCAGGGAGTGCAATATTCAAGGCCCACAAAATCAGAATATGAGAACTGGAAAAGCAGATATTTTTCCCACTGTTAATATTATACTTAATACATCCTGTGTATGACACATTTTAACTATAGACACAGATAAACCACAAAACCTGTGCCCCAGGGTTAAGGAGATGGCTCAGCAGGTAAGGAGGGCTTGCAGCATATGGGCTTGAATTCAAACCCCAGCAATCATGTAAACTGCCAGGCATGGTAGTCTACACTTGTGATCTCAGAGCTGTGGAGGACAGAGATAGGAGAATCCTGTGAGGTTCCTTTTCATGGAGCAGAATTTTCAAGGGAATAAAGCAAAGAGTGACCATTTGGAACAGCTCACATAGTCCTCAGGTCTCTGTATGCATGTATGTGCAGCCATATGACACATGTATCTATATCACATACATACATGATACATATTCATATATGAAAAGGAAAACAATTTTAAAAATAATTATCTAGAGCGTATAAATAATATTTAAGCATACAAAATAATTTAGATGTTTTAGCCTGCATTTTATGTCTTTACTTAACTAATGAAAACATAAATCCTTTTTAAATTAAATATTTTCAATGTTATTTATAGATTTTGAAAACAACAGTTTTTAAATATTGCTCTATTTCACATCACTGTTATATTAAAACAATTTAAACAAAGACATTAAAATGATTAGAATAGCTTTAAATTAAAAGTTTATATAGTTAATTTACTTAAAGACTTTTTGTCTTGTGATTGTTTGTTTTGAATTTATTTATTTATTTATTTGTTTGTTTGTTTTTTCAAGAGAGAACATGATATTGAATGGGTAGAGATCAGGGAAGAATCTGGGAGAAGTCAGGATAGGGGAGAGAACATGACAAAAATAATTCGGCTTCTAATGTGGATTATCTTTAAATATAACTAAAGATCAGCAAATGACAATAACCTAAGATAACCCAAGAGACTGAAGCTGGATGGCTTATTTGACTACTGTGTCTGTCTGTCTTTTACCACAACTACTCTTGAGAACATAATATCAAGCTCAAATACAGGAGCCTTTCATCCTGCAGATCTTGGAGGACAGAAGAGTTAGTTAACTTATACCCTACCTGCCACAGGCCCCCACCCAAAATATAAAAGATTCATAAATGCTTTTCTCTCCCTTTCAACTGTTCTTCCTTGGTTTCCAGAATCTTTTGTTGTTGATCAGCCAAATTACATATTTTTTTTAAAAAATTAACATTTTAAATAACTGTCTCTATACGTTATCACACTGTGTTGAACACTGTGGAAAGCAATACATAACCATCACTGCCAATGAAAGACAACAAAACAAAAGAAGTGATTTTTGTCCTGCTGATGATTTTCCTCAGACATCTTCTCATGGTGGTTCACCTTCATTCCCTCTCTATCTCCAGAGAACAAGGAAGTGAAGTCCCAGAATAAGGGATCCATCCTTCCAGGGAACAACAGTACTGTTGCCTAATTTATAAAAGAACAGGTCTCTGAACAACAGACTAAAAAACAGTCCCTAGTTTGTGTACACTTTTTCTGTAGTGCAAATTCTTTTATCATGAGACCAGTGAGGTGCCAGTTTGTTTTCATGATTACGAAAGTGGAAGGGATTCATCTTGCTGTGATATTTACTATTTCCCATACAGAGATTAAACGGATACCACAACATTGGAAAAAAAATTACAATTTCACATTTCCCTGACAGTTCAATATCTTCTCAATCATGTTTGAACACTTTACTTAGGCATCTAGGTAGATAGGTGTAGTGTGTGTGTGTGTGTGTGTGTGTGTGTGTGTGTGTGTGTGTTCCCTCCAACTAGTTCCTTCCCTGATAACAACCAAGTGATATACAAAGGTACCAAGAAAATTCTTCTGTAACTTTGACCTGATTTTTCTAAAGGATTTTACATTTTACCCCCAGACTTTGGATCTCCCCTGCTTTCTCTTTCTTGTCATTAAGCTCATCCCTTGGATGCTTTCGCAACATGTCCCATTCTGTATTGTGACATCTTCCTATAGAAAGAGTCTCTGAGGGGGAAAAAACAAAAACAAAAACAAAAAACCTTTTAGCAGACAAGTTGGTAATACTTCTTGGATGTAGTCCCTGACATGCCTAGAAGACACAAATACACAATTACAGCAAACTCTCTGATCCTCTTCCTCTTAAAATTTCTCAGCCCCTCTTCCAAAATGTCCCCTGAGCTTAGGCACAGGAGTTGTTTTGTAGAGGTGTTCATTTCTGAGCTCCGTAATTGCATTTAATGTGGTTATTATTTTCTGTAGTGGTCTCCTGCTCTTGCAAAGAGAGGTTTCCTTAAAGAGGGGTGAGTACTATCCTTAACTTTGGGTGTAAGGACAAATATTGAAAGTTTAGTTAGGGGTTGTGCTGGTTTAGTAAGCAGTGGTTGTACGTTCTTCTCCAAGATCCAGAACTTCAGTTTTCCATGCCTACGTGAAATGTCTGCAGCCATGTGGTAACAATTGTAAAATACTATACAGGTGGGATTAGCTGGTTTATAACATTAACATACATGCAACAATATGTTAGAAAATGATTATAATGTTATATTTGAGCATGTATTAGCTTTTGAAGAATAACTCATGGGAAACTAAATAACCTCTCACAATTACTATTTGATAGCTAATGTACAACTCTAATTTTATTATTTGGCACAAGCTGGACTGCTGGTAGTGGATGATTCTCACACCTTTTACTAATTGATATTAAATATCTGAACTATCATAAACACTTATTTCATTCTGGCAAAGGAGAATAGATTAAAAGCAAGTTGAAATTACTTTAATCGTGTACTGTGTAGTGGGTAGCCATCCCAGCATTGGCCTGGAAGTTCCAACCCCCATTGAGGCTTCGGTAATGGTCACGCCCACAAGGCAGGGCGGAGGAGGAAGCTGAAGATCCAGGATCAAGAGGAGAGGTCTCTCTCTTGGTTCTGGGACACTAGACACTGGAGGTAGACCGAGCAGAGTTCTCCAGAGAACACCGCCGGACTGCGCCATACCTTTGCCAGACCCTACAACCTATCCCTTCATTTGTAAGTTACCCCACAAAATAAACCTCCCTTTTAACTACATGGAGTGGCCTTAATAATTTCACCAATATCTGGTGCTCACGTGGGGCAAATTCCAAAGGCCTGGGCGGCTCCCTCCCATACTACTTCTTAATTGATTCTTAAATTGTTCAAAAGAAAGCCAGGTCTGAAAGCAAGATTAAAAACAAACCTAGAAATTGTGTGATCCTTCCTTTTCTTCGCCAACTTATTTAACTTGTTTGTAAATCCAGTTTATTAATTACTGTTCTAATAAGGATCTAGCGATATAAAATGAAACAATAATGGAAACAACAAATCAGAATCTATTTACCCAGAAATTCCACCCTGAGCAGATGCTGTGTTTGCACCAAATTCTTCTGGTTCAATAACTGTGTGTGTAAAAATGAAGAGAAGAAAACTCAGGTGCATTTGTGGAGACCAGTTCATATCTAAGGCAAAGGAAGTGAAAGGGAGAGATGCTTTATGCAGGCATAAGGATGCTCATGACAGAAAAATCTGGCTTAAAAATGAAGGTGTGCCAGCTGCAGAGTTTTGTAGTACAACTGCAAAACCAAGTTGGATCAGAGAGTTACATATTCAGGTACTGCTGGAGGAGAAGGGACCAGGTAAGGGAAAGTTAACCACATTAACCTTTACGGTTGTGATGCACAGAACTTAGGAAGTCCCAGGGAGAGTTTGTAGTTCTCTATTAGGTTCTTATCAATGTAGATTACATTTATCAGCCCACATTTGAACCCTCTTTAAACATCTGTTGTTTTATCCTTAACTCATAATCATTCTATGAGCTGCAAACCTAAACACACACACACACACACACACACACACACACACACACACACACATAAATATAAATATACATTTACTTTATGCTATGGAATGTGTAACATAATGGTTACTATTAGTAATTAAGATTAAAATAAAAAAACATACATTTGCCCCTGCCAAATTGCCAAAATAGGATGAATTATCTCGCAAATTATAACTTGTAACTTTCTCCATCTTGTGAATTTATTATTATTTTATAATTTCTGACATTATGGAAAGATGTAAATATATTCTTCTATTTCTAGAACAGCATGTTCCTAAATCTCATTTTTTGGACAATGACAACTTTTACCCATTTTTAAAATTTTTTTTAATGCCAAGTCATGTTTTCCTTCACAATAAAGAGGCAACAATTAAAAGAAGTGATGAATTCTGGGACATAAAATAAAAAACAATAAAATTTGAATATATCTTCTTTTTATAAAGTATGTTTATAGAAATAAAAACATAAAATATGAAATTAGAAAAAAATACATATAAAAAGTGCTCATGATGTTGAAATACTTATTAATTCCCATATAAATGAAGACTGAACCACTACCAGGCACTTCCATTTTATAAAATTTGGTCTTAAAATTATTTATTTATCATTTTATTTATTTATTTTTCTTTTGTTTTTTTTTTTCAAGACAGGGTTTCTCTGTGTCATTTTCGTGTCTGTCCTGGATCTGGCTCAATAGATCAGGCTGGCCTTGAACTCACAGAGATCCTCCTGGCTCTGCCTCCATAGTGCTGGAACTAAAGGTGGGGGCCACCGCTTCCTGGTGTACCCCGCTTCCTGGTTTATTTTGGTTTTTTTGAGACAGGGTTTCTCTGTGTAGCCTTGACTGTCCTGGAACTTGCTTTGTAGACCAGGATGGCCTTGAACTCACAGAGATCCACCTGCCTTTGCCTCCCTAGTGCCAGGATTAAAGGCATGTGCCACCACTACCTGTTGGTCTGAGTTTTTATATTCTGCTATTTCTTCTCTGGAGATCTCTAGCTGAGCTTGTACTGGGCATCTTAGCAACTGCCCCTCCTATTTTATATACTTTGTTTTGTGATTGCACCAACTGTTCAGTTTTTATGCCTGCAATTATAACATGTAAGTGAACTGTATCGACAGGCATGTTTTACATCTATTTTAAAAAGAAAAATGTTTTGAGAAGAAGGGACAATTACAGAGGTAAATGGGATACTGGTTTGGGATGCAGAAACTCTGGGTTTCATCTATGGCACTTCACAAGTAAAACTCAGTGGTGCACACCCGGTATTCAAACACTCAGACACAGGCAGGGAAATAGGAGTTGAGTACTCCTCTTGTACATCCTTAGTTTGAAGTCTACTTAAATTAGACAGGATTCTGTCCACTAGTACTAATAACATTATTACTACTAAAAGTGTGAATTAAAACACAATACACTCTCCAATCCACAGTAGAAATCTGTTCTAGGAAGAAAGAAGGATGAATAAGGAAGAACCCATAAATATATGGCTCTCTACATTCTTGGCTCTCAAGGTTCCCTTAGGCCTTCTTTGTCATCTACGCTTGGTAAGGGAGTCAGTTAATTAACTGCTATCAGACCACAGTAGACAGGTAATAGGGAACGTAGGGATGTAGAACACCATCCCTGTTCCATAAGAAATCAGCAAATCCACAAAGACATGAAACCAAATGTCGAGAGACTAAGAAGCATAAGTACTTACTCTCATCCTCTATGGATCAAGCATCCTTTACCCCTTTCAAAACCATTGTCTTTCCTCATTGAAAAAACTTACATTAAGATTCATATTCACAAGAGAGCAAGCCAAATACCAAAGCAGAATTTGTCACAAATCATACAAATGATGATGGTTACATCAAGAGTTTATGCAATAGCTGTCACCTGAAATCAAGTTAGGATCTTTGTTTTCCTGTCACTGAGTCTGACCAATGTGAATGAATGATATTTTTAAAAACACATTATAAACAGCATTGTAACATTTTACAACTTTTCAATATCCAGTCTTCATACTTTTTCCTAACAAAAATATTGATCATTTTCTTTCCTTTCAACTTTTCAATACCAGTGTGAATCATATGTAATACTTGTAATTATCTACCTTATTATTATTCTCCAAGCATAGAAAAAGAATTAAATTCTTATATGTTGAGAGAGGTAAAGCTAAGTCAATAACAGTGTGTTTATCAATCATTTATCTAGACTATATTCTTTGTACTGGAGAAAACAAAAATAAATGACAGGAAATAAACAACACATTTCATATTCTAGACTAATTTCTTTTTTTAAAAAATACTCTCTTTTTTAAAGATTTATTTATTTATTAAATATACAGCATATATGGCTGCAGGCCAGAAGAGTGCACCAGATCTCATTACAGAGGGTTGTGAGCCACCATGTGGTTGCTGGGAATTGAACTCAGGACCTCTGTAAGAGCAGTCAGTGCTCTTAACCTCTGAGCCATCTCTCCAGCCGCTAGACTAATTTCTTGAAGAAATCAATTAAGTTATATAAAAACTATAGATGCAGCCGGGCAGTGGTGGCACATGCCTGTAATCCCAGCACTCAGGAGGCAGAGGCAGGTGGATCTCTGTGAGTTCGAGGCCAGCCTGTTCTACAAAGCGAGTTCCAGGACAGCCTCCAAGGCAACAGAGAAACCCAGTCTCGAAAAACAACAACAATAACAAAAAACTATAGATGCTACAAAGCCTTAAAGAAAATTCCTGACTTCATAAAATTGTGTACTAAATATTAACTTGACAAAACTAGTTTGTGTTAACATGTATCTAGGAAAATACATATACTTATAATTGATACCAAAGTCCAGAAAATAAATTATTTGCAGATATCACAATTTCTTTAAAATTTACATGTAAATGATGTTTTGCAACATATTTAAAGAGTGAATAAATATAGAATAAGATTATTTCCTATAAACTAATAAATTTATTACTATGCCATATAATCCATTTATTTCCTGATACGGATTTTACCTTAAAAATCAGCATAATTTTTTTGTCTTTCATCTAGTGATCTGCCCTTATGCATGTACTTGGAAGCTATTCTTAGCCATATGCCTACCTCTATTTCTAGGTGGCATCCTCTAAAACTAATGTTAGATCTTTGTTTTAAGGATACGGCTCTGAAATGATCTTAAAATAGCAACCTGCTAAGATGCTTCATGTACAGATTCCCTACAGAGCAAAGACATACATCCTTGATGTATTATCAAGGTGATCCAATGAGAAAATGAGATTATTTCCTCCAAGGCACCACTCTGATTAAAAAAAAAAAAATGTATTCTCACTAGTACTTGCAGAATTTATATAAGGATACTCTTCTACAAAGTATCCATTACTTCCCTTAGCAGGTTGGTCTGAACATCTCTGTGTGACCCTGAGCCATTTTGATGGGTCCATATCTGTCTTCTACAACATCATATTCAAGATTTGACTTGCTTTCATGGTGATGACTATCAGATGGAGGGTAGATCAGAGTATGACATCCGTCATCACGTGCTGTGTAATAATATTTTCACCAAGCTACAAGCTTAATTTAATATCCATTTATCATCTCAAACATGTGCTTTGGATAGCTGGAGTCTCAGATTTAATGTCTTTAGCCTTCATATTGCATCAGCTGTAGATAATCATCTCACTTTAGCACTGATTGGTCAGAAACTGACTTCTAATCTCCTATAATTGAAGGCAGACTTTAACTGCTTTGGCTCTGTGGCCCAGGAGCTGTAGTGTCTTGCTGGGGTGTAGTCAGGGGATGCCCTCCATCTTTTCTCTTTTCAGTGTAGCAGCACTCCAGGTGAAAGATTTTTCTCCTTCTAACCAGCAAAGGAGAGGGTATCTTCTGAACTATGAATGTTGCAGGTGTGTGCAAATAATAATCTCCATGTATTGGCATATTATGTGTCATACTCTGTTGGATAACACCATCATAATTCTTCCCACTCAAGGAGAAGTGATAACTCAAAATGTATAGACCAATGGGCTAGAATCATGAGTGTTCTCATAAATACACACCATCCAAAATATGTGAAAATGTGTCCATACTTGACTGCAACATCTTCCCAAATTCTTCCTGTCCACGGACCAATTCTGGGAACTTACCATGTATACCTGGATGAGGATATATTGTTGAAGCATTCATAAAACTCATCTTTAGAACCATTTGTACAATGATAAAAATACTCTTCTGTTCTTTGCTACTTTTTAGTGAGCAGACATTTAGGAATATTAATGGAGGCAGAATCGAAATACATTCAGCATTTCTTCTTTATCAGATACTGACACAATGCCTTAATCTTTTCAACTGGAATGGATTTTCTACCATTTTGAGAACAGATGTGAGCCATCTGTTTTTAATCAAAAATCCATATTAAATTACACCTTTAATTTTGATGATAAGTAGGAAAAACATCTAAATCTAATTTGATTTGTGTATATGGTTTCTTCATTTAGTTTACTCCCTGTTAGTTATGTCAAAACCTCATTATCTTGGATGTTGATGATGGAATGGAGAGATTAAAACTTCGTATACCATCTTCACCATAAAAAGTCACAGAGGCAAATCTGAATTAGACAAGATTGTGCTGAGATGTTCATTAAGCAATTTGGTTCATTTCACATTGTATGGCCATGTGATACTTCCTCTTTTAAAAGAAGAATAAATTTGAGACAAGATGTGAATTTATTAATTGTCTAACTTGCTGAGAATCTACCTTAGCATGTTCAGAATGTTTTAAGATCAGAATTTTTTTAAATGTATTGATCCACAGTCTTTAAATAAGGACTCAAAGGCAATGCTAGTTATGATATGAGAAATATTGCACATATTCCATTTTTAAAGACAAATTTGTTTTCATGAAAGGATAATTTACCTTAAATGGTTGAAAGCTTTCCTGGCAAGAGAAAAGAATGTTTATCCAGCACCTCATGCCCACCACTTTATACACATGGTAAAAAAAACAAAAATGTACAACCCCATTCTTAAAGTGTCTTTATTATTCTCTGAACCTGATAGAGAGGTTTCTCATCCTGTTTGTTGGAGACACTGCCTGTACAACTCTGTTGCTGCACACATCCAGATTCCACAAGGGATAAGACAGGAGAAAGGAGATTAGCATAAAACAGATTCTCTTTTGGCAGTCACGATTCCCTCTGGAGGACACACAGTTATCCTTTTGATGCCACCTTAAATTCTGGATTTGTGGAGATAGCCACCATCCATAACCACAACCCTGCAATTGGCACAGGGGTCTCCACACTCCAAATCACCGCCAAAGGTTTATATATGGGGCTTTTTTATGATACATGTCACATATTAGAGTCTATTGAAATCACATATATTGCATATGAATTTGTATTTTTGTCTTATTAACAAAATGGCATAATACAACATATAGAGGGAATGCATCCTGGAGAAATATAACTTGAAAGACTTGTTTCTTTCAGACTAGAATAGTTAAAACTGAAACCATTTGCCTTCTATAGGTGTTAATGCCATTATCAGGAATTAGGCCCTGCAATATCCTCATTTGCAATGTTCAGCTACTTACCCTCCATAGTCCAACTGAAGACAGATGATATAATAAAAGGAAGAAAAGGAAGATTTATTCAACTTGGCTATATTGAGAAAGAGATTTAGTGACCTGTCCTCAATTCAGCTTCCAGGGTCAGACATTAGTTTCAGTTTTAGAGGGACAGAGGTACACATAACTAAACTGTCATTGTCAAGGTCTTACCTGTACTTGCTTCATGTCTTTTTTTTTTTTTTTGATGTCAAACATTTTATAAATTTTATTATTATTTTTATATTTGTGTTTTAATTTTACACATCAGACATGGGGTCCCCTGTCCTCACCCGTACAGCCCCCCCCCCCACCTTCCCCCCATCCCCACCCCTCCATTCCCATCTCCTCCAGGGCCAAGACTCCACTGGGGATTCATTTAAACCTGGTAGATCAGTACAGGCAGGTCCAGTCCCCTCTTTCCAGGCTGAGCAAAATGTCCCTATGTAAGCCCAAGGTTCCAAACAGCCAGCTTATGCGCTAAGGACAGGTCCTGGTCCCAAAGACTGGATGCCTCCCAAACAGTTCAAGCTATTTAATTGATTCACTTACCCAGAGGGCCTGTTCCAGCTGGGGGCTCCACAGCCTTTGGTTCATAATTCATGTGCTTCCATTCCTTTGGTTATTTGTCCTGTGCTTTTTCCATTCTTGGTCTCAACAATTCACACTCTTACAGTCCCTCCTCTTTCTCTATAATTAGACACCTGGAGCTCCACCTGGGGCCTGGCTGAGGATCTCTGCATCCACTCCCATCAGTTATTGGATGAGAGTTCCAGCATGACAGTTAGGGTGTTTGGCCATCTGATCACCAGACTAGGTCAGATCAGGCTTTCTCTCGACCATTGCCAGCAGTCTACAGAGGATGTATCATTGTGGATTTCTGGGGACCTCTCCAGCACTCTGCCTATTCCTGTTTTCATGTGGTCTTCATTTATCATGGTCTGGTATTCCTTGTTTTCCCATTCAGTTCTTGATCAAGCTGGGATCTCCTGCTCCCCTAAACTTTCTTTCCCTCAAAACTTGTCCTTCATTACTCCCACTGTCATCCAGGTTGTTCATGTAGAACTCATCCATTTCTCTGTCAATGGGTGATCCCTGTGTCTTTCCTAGGGTCCCATTTTCTAGGTAGCCTCCCTGGAGTTGTGTAGCAGTCTAGTCATCTTTGTTTTACATCTAGTATACTCCTTTGAGTGAGTATATACCATGTTTGTCCTTCTGAGTCTGGCTTACCTCACTCAGGATGATTTTTTTCTAGATCCATCCATTTTCCTACAAACCTCATGATGTCATTGTTTTTCTCTGCTGAGTAATACTCCATTGTGTATATGTACCATACTTTCTTTATCCATTCTTCAGTTGAAGGGCATCTAGGTTGTTTCCAGGTTCTGGCTATTACAAACAATGCTGATATGAACATAGCTGAGCAAATGCCCTTGTGGTATGATTGAGCATTCCTTGGGTATATGCCCAAGAGTGCTACAGCTGGGTCTTGGGGAACATGGATTCCCAATTTTCTAAGGAAGCACCATATTGATTTCCAAAGTAGCTGTACAAGCTTGCATTCCCACCAGCAGTGGAGGAGGGTTCCCCTTGCTCCACATCCTCTCTAGCATAAGCTGTCTTTTGTGTTTTTGATCTTAGCAACTCTGACAGGTGTAAGGTGGTATCTCAGAGTCATTTTGATTTGCATTTCCCGGATAATTAGGGATGTTGAGCAATTCCTTAAATGTCTTTCAGGCATTTGAACTTCCTCTGTGGAGAATTCTCTGTTTAGTTCTATAGCCCATTTCTTAATTGGACTGTTGGGCATTTTGATGTATAATTTCTTGAGTTCTTTTTATATTCTGGATATCAGCCCTCTGTCAGATGTGGGGCTGGTGAAGACCTTTTCCCATTCTGTGGGCTGTCACTTTGTCTTGTTGACCGTGTCCTTTGCTCTACAAAAGCTTCTCAGTTTCAACAGGTCCCATTGATTGATTGTTTCTCTCAGTGTCTGTGCTACTGGTGTTATATTTTGAAAGTGATCTCTGGTGCCAATGTGTTCAAGAGTATTTCCTACTATCTCTTCTATCAGGTTCAGAGTTAATGGATTTATGTTGAGGTCATTGATCCACTTGGACTTAAGTTTTGTGCATGGTGTCAGAGATGGATCTATTTGCAGGCTTCTACACATTGACATCCAATTATGCCAGTTGAAGATGCTTTCTTTTTTCCATTGTATATTTTTGGTTTCTTTGTCAAAAATTATATGTTCATAGGTGTGCAGGTTAATGTCAGGGTCTTCAATTTGATTCCATTTGTCCACATGTCCGTTTTTATGCCAGTACCAAGCTGTTTTTATTATGGTAGCTCTATAGTAGAGCTTGAGGTCGGGGATTGTGATGCCTCCAGAGGTTGTTTTATTGTACAGGATTCTTTTGGCTATCCTGGGGTTTTTTGTTTTTTCATATCAAGTTGAGTATTATTCTTTCCAGATCTGTGAAGAATTGTGTTGGGAATTTCATGGGGATTGTGCTGAATCTGTAGATAGCTTTTAGTAAGATCACCATTTTTACTATGTTAATATTACCTATCTGTGAGCATGGGAGGTCTTTCCATTTTCTGACATTTTCTTCAATTTCTTTTTTCAGGGACTTAAAGTTCTTGTCATATAGGTCTTTAACATACTTACTTAGAGTAACACCAAGGTATTTTATATCATTTGTGGCTATAGTAAAGGGTGATGTATTGCTGATTTCCTTCTGAACCTGTTTGTCTATTGTATATATGAGGGCTACTGATATTTTTGAGTTGATCTTGTTTCCTGCTATGTTGCTGAAGGTTTTGATTAGCTGTATCAGTTCCTTGGTTGAATTTTGGGGGTCACTGATGTATACTATCATGTCATGTGCAAATAGGGAAAGCTTGACTTCTTCCTTTCCAATTTGTAACCCCTTAATCTCCTTATGTTGTCTTATGGCTCTGGCTAGAACTTCAAGTACTATATTGAATAAGTATGGAGAGAGGGAACAGCCTTGCCTTGTTCCTGATTTTAGTGGTATTGCTTTGAGTTTCTCTCCATGTAATTTGATGTTGGCTGTTGGCTTGCTGTAGATTGCCTTTATTATGTTTAGGTATGTTCCCTGTATTCCTGATCACTCCAAGATCTTTATCATGAAGGGGTGTTGGATTTTTTCAAATGCCTTTTCTGCATCTAGTGAGATGATCATGTGGGTTTTTGTTTGTTTGTTTGTTTTTTTGTTTTGTTTTGTTTTTTTTATTTGAGTTAGTTTATATGGTGTATTACATTGACGGACTTTCATATTTTGAAACACCCTTGCATCCCTGGGATGAAGCCTACTTGATCATGGTGGATCATTGTTGTGATGTGTTCTTGGAGTCTGTTTGCCAGTATTTTATTGAGTATTTTTGCATCAATGTTCATGAGGGAGATCAGTCTGTAGTTCTCTTCCTTTGTTGCATCTTTGTTTGGTTTAGGAATCAGAGTAATTGTATCCTCATAGAAGGAGTGTGGTAATAGTCCTTCTGCTTCTATTGTGTGGAACAATTTAAAGAGTATTGGTATCAAGTCTTCTTTGAAGATCTGGTAGAATTCGGCAGTGAAACCATCAGGTCCAGGGTTTTTTTTTTTGTTTGTTTGTTTGTTTGTTTGTTTTTGTTTTGTTTTTTGTTTTTTTGTTTTTTTGTTTTTTTGTTTTTGTTTGGGAGACTTTTAATGACTCATTCTATTTCCTTAAGGGTTATTGGACTATTTAAATGGTTTATCTGGTCTTAATTTAACTTAGGTATGTGGTACCTATCCAGAAAATTATCCATTTCTTTTAGATTTTCCAGTTTTGTGGAGTAGAGTTTTTTGAAGTATGATCTGATGATTCTCTCGATTTCCTCATTGTCTGTTGTTTTGTCCCCCTTTTCATTTCTGATTTTGTTAATTTGGATACTCTCTCTCTGTATTTGGTTAGTTTGGATAAGGGCTTGTCTATCTTGTTGATCTTCTCAAAGAACCAACACTTTGTTTCATTAATCCTTTGTATTTTTCTCTTTATTTCTATTTTATTGATTTTAGGTTTCAATTTGATAATTTCCTGGCATCTGTTGCTCCTGGGAGATTTTGCTGCTTCCTGTTCAACGGCTTTCAGGTGTGCTGTCAAGTCACTAGAGTGAGATTTCTTCAGCTTCTTTATGTGGGCATTTAGTGCTATGAATTTCCCTCTTAGCACTGCTTTCATAGTGTCCCATAAGTTTGGGTATTTGGTGTATTCATTTTCACTGAGCTCTAGGAAGTCTTTAATTTCTTTCTTTATTTCTTCCTTAAACCATTGGTGATTCGGTTGAGCATTATTCAGTTTCCATGAGATTGTAGGATTTTTGTAGTTTTTTTCTGTTGTTGAAATCTAACTTTAAACCATGGTGGTCGGATAGAACACTGGAGATTATTCCAATTGTTCTGTATCTGTTGAGATTTGCTTTGTGGCAAAGTATGTGGTTGATTTTAGAGAATGTTCCATGGGGTGCCGAGAAGAAGGTATATTCTTTTTTGTTTGAGGGGAATGTTGTGTAGATATCGATTAAGTCCATTTGAGCCATAACATCAGTTAAGACCATTATGTCTCTGTTAATTTTCACTTTGGCCGATCTTTCCAGAGGTGAAAGTGGGGTGTTGAAGTCTCCCACAATTAATGTATGGGGTTTTATATGTGATTTAAGCTTTAGTAATGTTTATTTTACATGTGTGGTTGCCCTTGTGTTTGGGGCATAAATGTTCAGAATTGAGACTTCATCTTGGTGGATCTTTCCTGTGATGAGTATGTAATGTCCTTCATCATCTCTTTTGATTGATTTTAGTTTGCAGTCTATTTTGCTGGATATTAGGATGGCTATACCAGCTTGCTTCTTAAGACCATTTGATTGGAAAGTCTTTTCCCAGCCTTATATTATTAGGAGGTGTCTGTCTTTGAATTTGAGGTGTGTTTTTTGTATGCAGCAGAAAGATGGGTCCTGTTTTCATATCCATTCTGTTAGTCTGTGTCTTTTTATAGGTGAATTAAGTCTATTGATATTAAGGGATATTAATGACCAGTGATTGTTAGTTCCTGTTGTTAGTTTTTTTGTTTTTGTTTTGTTTTGTTTTGTTTTGTTTTTGTGGTAGTGTGTGTGTACTTCTCTTCTTTGGGGTTTACTGCTATGGTGTTATCTATTGCCTGTGTTTTCATGGGTGTATCTGCCTTCCTTAGGTTGGAATTTTCCTTCTAGTGCTTTCTGTAGGGCTGGGTTTGTGGATAAGTATTGTTTAAATCTGGTTTTGTCTTGGAATGTCTTGTTCAGTCCATCTATGATGATTGAAAGTTTTGCTGGGTATATTAGTCTAGGCTGGCCTCCATGGTCTCTTAGTGTCTGCATTATATCTGTTCAGGTCCTTCTGGCTTTCAAAGTCTCCATTGAGAAATCGGGTGTTATTCTGATGGGTTTGCCTTTATAAGTCACTTGGCCTTTTTCCTTTGCTGCCCTTAATATTCTTTCTTTATTCTGTACATTTACTTGTTTAATTATTATGTGGTGAGGGGACTTTTTTGGGGGAGTCTAGTCTGTTTGGTGTTCTATAGGCTTCTTGTATCTTCATAGGCATTTCATTCTTTAAGGTCAGAAAGTTTTCTTCTATGATCATGTTAAATATTTTTTCTGTGCCTTTGAGTTGGTATTCTTCTCCTTCCTCTATCCCTATTATTCCTAGGTTTGGTCTTTTCATGGTGTTCCAAATTTCTTGGACATTTTGGGTCATGACTTTGTTGGTTTTAGTGTTTTCTTTGACTGATGAATCTATTTCTTCTACTGTATTTTCAACACCAGAGATCCTCTCTTCTATCTCTTGCATTCTGTTGGTTATACTTGCATCTGAATTTCCTGTTCGTTTACTCAGATTTTCTATTTCCAGCATTCCTTCTGCTAGTGTCTTCTTCATTTTTTCTATTTCCCAGTTCAGGTCTTGGACTGTTTCCCTTGCTTTTTCATGATTTTCCTTCAGGGACTTACTGTTTTCTTCTGCTTTAATTGTCCTTTCCTCTAGTTTTTGTTGTTGTTGTTGTTGTTGTTGTTTTACAGCATTCTTCCCATTTTTTGTTTGTCTGTTATTCCACTTTATTTTTGATTTCTTCTATAAGGCTCTAGCCTCTTCATGATATTATTTATAAGGTTTTTTTTTTCTTCTTCTTCTTCTTCCATTCTGTGATGTTCAGGTCTAGCTGTTGGAGAAGGGCTAGGTTCTGGTGATGCTGTATTGCTCTTTATTTTGTTATATGTACTTCTGCCTTGATGTCTGGCCATCTCCTTGTGAATTTATTCTTGGTCTTATCAGTGTACTTGGTCCAAACAGAGCTGACAGATTTAGGGAGCCTCTCTCTGGTCCAGATGGAAGCTCTGGGCCAGATGGGAGCTCTAGGCCAGATGAGAGTGCTGGCTGGATAAGAGCTGGGGCCTGGTTCTGAGTTTCAGGAAGTCCCTGTGGTCTCCTTATCTTGTCCAGATGGGAGCTCCTCTGGTCCAGATGGGAGTTCCAGGATGATGGGAGATGGTGGCTCTCTGGTCCAGATGGGAGTTCCAGGGCAGGATGGAATGCTGGACACTGGTCTCTAAGTCTCTGGAAGTGGTTGGGGTCTCCAGCAGATGGGTGTGGGGGCAAGGCGCTGAAGTTGTAGTATCCACCAGAGGGTCTCTCTGGTCCAGATGGGAGTTCCAGAGTGGATGGGAGCTGGGGGCTGGTCTCTGAGTCTCAGGAAATGGCTGGGGTATTGGGCAAATGGGTGTGGGGGCAGAGTGTGGGACTGCAGGTTCTGCCTGAAGTCTTGGAAAAGGGGAGCCTTCCCACAGGGCCTGCTGATTTGCCGGAAACAGGGGCCAAGTTGGGCAAGTCCCCCCAGGATTCTGCCCAGGGGTGGGATCCAGGGGCGGTTGCCTCTCTGACTATAACGCCAGGCACTCACCTCTGGTCCAGATGGGAGTTCTGGGGCAGTTGGGAGCTGGGGGCTGGTCTCTTAGTCTCTTGCCTCATCTCTTTTATCTTATGAAAATGGGTCTGGTAAGTTGTCTGAACTCTAAAATCTCATTCCTGTATACAAGCTTCCCCTATGGCTGACATCAGGTTTCAGGTATTTTTTTTCTCTCAGGGATGTGATGTAGGGGTACATTGTCTCAATCATTTGATAGCCAAAGAGACAGCTAGGTATCTCTCTTACAGTATTTGCATTCTTGGAAGGACATAGCTAGGCAGGAACCAACATGATTTATGTTCCATCAGATATTAAGGAAATCATGAAAGTAAATCTGCATAAGTTCTGTATGTATACAAACACAGGGACACTTACCAGGTTTCTACTCAAGGCCAGGAAACTAAGAGAAGAAAAAAAAATTAAATGTGAGTTATAGTCTACAGATCTATCAGTCAGAATGTCGCTATACATTAGGACATGCCAGACAGCAGCTTAGTCATTTATAGGCATCTTCTCTGGTAATGGTGACAAAAGCTCCAGAAATTTGTGTTGAACAATGACCTTATAGTCTCAGAGAAGCATCAGACAATTTCAAGACACCTCCTCCTAAATGGGCAAAGGCTACAGACACATTGTCACATTTGTCTTCTACAGAGTGGGCTGATTTGCTCCCAAAGAATGGACCAGCATATAACCCACCATAACACACAAATACCTTTATGTGGTAAAATGCTTACAGTGTAAAAATAAAACAAAAACTACAGCATTAGATAATGAAAAGAGTAATGATATTTGCTTCAGGTTTGTTGATTAGAGACTGTAAACTAGGAGTCAAACGGTATGTACTTCTTCTCCCCACCAGATGGGGAGATCAACAAAGTAGAAAGTTATGTTGTATGGTAGTGTAGAAGTGTGTTGGGGAGAGGACTGTTTAGGAGGAAATACACAATACATAGAGAAGGTGCAGCAGTGGGGTGAGCAATGCAACAGCTTCTCTCTAACACCTATGTTGAGGGATCAGGGTGGTAATGACTGTGAGGTCCCTGGAGTCAGGCTGTTCTTGGAGAGGCAAGTGAAGAGACTTGCTGTGAGTCTCAGCAGTGCAGGCTAGCATGGCTCATAGTCAGTGCAGTTGTTGTAAAGTTAGCTAGAAAGTACTTCATAGAAAATCGGGTTATGTTATAAGATTACAGTGATTATTTTCAAACTATTATTAGAGGAGACACCCTATGGTCTGAGAATTTAGAAAATACCAAAGGTTTCAGAAGAGGGAAGAGATGGCGTGACTTCTCTTTACCAGTATCTCTTCAGCCAATGTGGGAGGTTATTTTCCTCCATGACACAGCATTTCTACAGTGCCCACATTTTCAAATTACAGGAGCAATTAAAGTGAAACTTTCTAATGCAGGGAGTTGAATCACCAACAGAAACTCATTTTTCTGGGACTCTGACAGAAAGACATGACAAGAAGTCACTGTTGTACTAGAGAGTACAACAAGGATCACAATTAAAGAAAGTAAGAGGTTTTGACAGGGGCTTAAAAAAAAAAACTGTAATCAAGGTCTGGAAACATCACCTGCTGGATATTGTACACCAACATCATTCTAATGGCAAAGAACTTTATTCAGGGAAGATTTTAAAAGGCATACATTCTCAACCTGCAGCATCAAAGAGGAAATTACTCAGAGACACTTATTGCATTCTTCCCATGATCTTGAAACCACTAAGCACCCTGCAAGTAATTGTTCTGCCTTTTCTATTGTGAGATAAGAGGCAGATGGAAGCCATGGGCTGCAACCACAGTCCATTGTTCTTAAACAAAATTCTCCTGGAATCTCTGTGTACCTACCCAGAATGTAAATTAACTATTAGAATAAGAAGAGTGATCCGGAATGTTTGCAAATTATCCATGGGCTGTCTCTCTTCATCTAGAATTATTCTCGCGCTTGCTCTTAATGTTTTATTCTGGCAGAAATAAACTCAGCTTTGCAGTGCTGTGTTACTTAGGAGGTCTAACAGAATCATCAAGGAAAGCACAATTTCTGCTATAAGCTATGTATTGCCAATGTTCTTATTTTCTGGTTGGGTGGTGGGCTTATGTGAGAGTCAAAACAAAGTCAACTAACCAAGGAGCCAACACTAAGTGAACTAAGCAATAACAGCTAGAGGATAGCTGTGCTCAAACTAATTATGACAGTTTACTGTGGCTAATTATTCTGATTAATGTTCTTCCATGTAAGTGATGGATAAGAAAAATATGAAAAGATTAAATCTTCTTAATGGCCATGTAACCACCCTTTATTGCTTGGCATTCTGTACTTTCTCTGTCACATGAAAATAATCACAGATACAAATGTTTTCTAAGTTTGTTGTCAAGAAATTAGTTATATATACATATATAGTATATTTTCAGTTTTTGAGAAAGTAAAATCAATTATTTGTGTGCGTGTGCGTGTGCTGTGTGTATGTGTGTGTGTGTGTGTGTGTGTGTGTGTGTGTGTGTGTGTGTGTGTGTCGGGGATTGTGTTTTGTTTTTAAATAGACTTTAGTTTGGTGACAAGTGTAGGGTTCACAGAAATAATGAGTTGAGGGGATGAGAAGACTCAGGAGGTAGGGTGCTTACTCTTTAAGTATGAAGACCTAAATTCTATTCCCAGGATTTCTGTAAAAAACAGAGTGAGGTGATGACTGCAGGGAATGGTGCTTCAGGAAGCAGATACATGAGGATCCATATAGCTCAACTGGCAATCCAGATTAAAACAAATTAGCACATTCTTGGTTCAGTAAGAGGCCCTGTCTCAAGAAACAGAAGAAAAACTAAAATTTAGCATGACATTTGACATCTATATATGGGCAACACACTCTTGGTACTCATTTATGTATGCTCACAAATACATACACACAATTTTTTTTAAAGTTAGAAAAAGTTAAGTAAAGCCATCCTTTAAGAGTCTATGCCAGTTTGTATTGCTACTGGAACAAATAGCAATTAATGCACCTCTGTATCTTGGAGTACATTTGACAAATTCAGGGTTGTGGGTATTGAGCTCCACATAATGTCCATAGATCTATGGCAGTGTGCTTATTCTTCAATTAACAAGTGTTCTGTGATGTAACGTATCTTTCCTTTAGTTATTTACCATTTAAAAAATCTATAGTGTAGTGCCTTATTGTATTTTTTACTTGGAATCTGCATTTTTTTCATGTTGAACATTAGTATTTATATTTACATTAGAACTAATACTACTTTATACACATGCTTCTAACATATATACTCCAATATTATAGATTAACTTTTCATTTTTTGCTATGACTTTCTCACAACAATATTATTTAAATGAAGTCCAGTTTTTCAAGTATTTTATTTAAATGTTAGATCTTTGATGCTGTATCTAAAAGTAATCCCAAACAAAACCCAAGTTTATATATTTTCACGTGATTCTTTGCAATAAATGAGCAGTTAAAGGCTATGAAAGAATATAAATTCCTAGTAAATATTAATTGAGTAAACTGAATGACAGCAAACTAATTAAATGTAAATTTTCATAATAAAGATTATACATTCTTATTCTACTGTACTATAATATGGATATATTCATAGTTTTCTCAATTACCATAGGCTGCCCTGAAGATTTCTCAAGATTTTATGTTTGCAAATATTCTTGAATTGGTAATCAGAAATGGAGAATGAACATGTAGAGTGTGTCAGTGAACTATCCCAGGAATAAGTAAAGGTAACATGCTTCAACTGGTTTACAAATAATTCCTTCTAATTGATTTTTATTTAGTTGCTTATGTTACTACCGCCTTTAGTTGTTAGTCTAAAGGAATTGGAGGAAAATGAATGAAGCATGATTTGAGCTGCCAAGTATTCACTGATATGTCCTTGATGGCTTTTTAAACTTCTGATTTAGTCAAGGAGAGGAGTTCCTGGTCTTCCACCTCTGAATTTAACAACAGAAAGAGAAACACAGTGAAAAGCTTTCCTTTTGTCCATAGATTTAGACAGCTACTGAGAGCAGGTGATATGCTGTAAAGCTTCTGTAATAATTTACTTAAAAATGAATACCTGAAAATAGAGAAGAAAGAACACCCACATCACACTCTAAAAGAAGGTGATAATGCTTGCCTGTTTCCAGCAACATCACCAATCCATCTACTGTGCACTGCAGGAAAAGTGGATAAACTACAAAATGCTTCTCTAAGCAATTGGGTTAGTTGTGTGTCTTTATGTCTTTCATTACTCTCCCCTTATATTTGTGTTAAATTGAAAAAATAAAATAAAACCATGGCCATATATGAAAAGCCGATGGGAGAATGTGGGAAGGGACTGGTATATGGTGCTTTATTTGGACTATTTCTTCATCTGTAGGTTCCTGGGGAAAAGCACAAGCCAATGAGAAGACATTTTGCTGGGTGAGATTGACACATAATATTGTCAAGTCAAATTGTTTGTGGATGAGGGTGGTTTATAAGTAGGTTAGATCAGAGTAGAAATCACTTTATTTAGTGCAGTGCATAGTTCTCAGCCAACTTGTCAGTAACAGAGTAACTGCAAGCATATGGCAAGGCGTGCGTGGGTTTTTCCTTCTGGAAGTATACTTGATCAGTTACCTGAGCTATTTTGCATGTAGCTTCTGTAAGGGGTCTCATCTGGCACCTTATTATGTCATCAGCAGGCAATGGCATCCCAGCCGAAAAGCTGGACATGCACCCCCATGCTCTCTCTCTCTCTGTGCTCTCTCGGCTCTTGGTCTCTATCTCTCTCTGCATCTCTCTGTCGGTCTGTCTCTGTCTCTGTGTCTCTCTGTCTGTCTCTGTCTGTCTCTGTCTGTCTGTCTCTCTCTGCCTCTCTCTCCTCTCCCCTCTTCTTTCTAAGAAAGCCCATTCTAACTCTTGCAACCATGGCTTGTGATTCCTGTGCTCTCTTCTGCCGCCAACCAAACTTCAACTATGGTATCCAGAGCTAGCCACCAATGCTGCCGCCATATACCCTTTCAGCTTCCTCACTTGGAATTCTGCCTTGTAAATCAAGGTAATCTAGATTGATCATCTCTTGGTCCTATGTGGTTAGTGTGAAGCATTTCTCTTGTAATTTCTAGTCATGAAATTCTTCCATTCAAATAAGGACACCTCTGTAATATCCAGTTGCAGTAATTAAATCTGCCTGCAGGTCTAATATTGGAACTTGATAGTGCCAGAAGTTTCCAGTTTGGGCTTGCTTTCTGGACCAGATTTACAGTGGGGACACCTTCTGTTTCTGTTCTGTCAATTACAGCCTTCCCAGCACAAATTATCATCTGTTTTTACAAGAACAACATTTTCCTGATACTGTAATGAAAATACAACAACTGAGAACATATTTTCATACTTGCTAAAATTCTTGAAGTTATTGGTGCACACAGCACAGACTTTCTTCTGAAACATGGTAATTACATTTTAATTTCTTAAATATAACCCAAGATACAGGAACCCCTTTGGTTATTTTGATTATTGAAACTGGAGAGAATTTCTTTAGCTTTATAGATATGTCTGCTATTATTGCTTCTGGTTTAGAGTAAATACAATTTGAATTAAAGATGCATATACATAAAATACGTCAAAATATATTTACCAAAAAAAAAGGCTAAGGAGATGGCTCAGTCATCAGAGGAATTGTGAAGCGTGTTATTTTGTGGTCAGTCTTTTATGGCTTTTCTGTTCATGATTATCAATGCCAAGCACTTTGCTTCAAAGATGCTCATATTGTAGATGGGTTTGACTTACATATTTTGAATGGACACAATTAAGTGCAGAAGAATCTCAAGTAGGTGGATGGGTTCAAATCCATACATAAATTATGGACATTGTGGCAGCATCTGTAATCCCACTGGAGAGGCAAGTAAGACAAGGAGATTCCTTGGTCTCCCTTGACAGCATGTTCAGCCAATTGGTCACTGCCAAGTTCAGTGAGTCAGGTTTATTTTATCTCCAAAAAAAAAAAAAAAAAATGTCAGGTCAAGAGTGATCGAGAAAGAACCATGGCATTGACCTATTGCTTCCAACTGTATACACATGAACTCATTCATACCCATAAACACATCTGTACATACTGTTAGGGGGGTTGTTTTGGCTTTTTTGCTCTTTTTTGGGGGGGCACCACTCAGCTCCCAAATAAATCACACATGGAGGCTTATTCTTATTTATGAATGGCTGGCCTTAGTTTGGCTTAGATCTTGCCAACTTTCCCTAACTTAAATTATCCCATCTACCTTTTACCTTTCGGGTTTTACTGTTCTCTTCTATAAATCTTACTCTCACTCCATAGCTTGCTGTGTAGCTGGGTGGCTAGCCTATGATCTCCTCCTCCTTCTTTGGCTACTTCATTTTTTTTTTCCTCCCAGATTTCTTCCTCTACATATTCTCTCTACCTGCCAGCCCTGCCTGTTCTTTCTCCTGCCTTGCTATTGGCCATTCAGTTTTTTTATTAGACCATCATATGTTTTAGACAGGCACAGCAACACAGCTTCACAGAGTTAAACAAATGAAACCTAAACAACCTTAAAATAATATTCCTTAACAATAAAAAGTATCAGATGTGTATATGTATCACATTTTCTTTATCCATTCTTCAGTTGAGGGGCATCTAGATTGTTTCCAGGTTCAGGTTATTACAAATAGCGCTGCTATGAACTTAGTTGAGCAAGTGTCCTTGTGTTATGATTGCAGATTCCTTGGGTTTATGCCCAAGAGAGGTATGGCTGGGTCTCGAGAGAGGTTGATTCCCAATATTCTAAGAAACCTCCATACTGATTTCCAAAGTGGTTGTACAAGTTTGCACTCCCACCAACAATGTAGGAGTGTTCCCCTTGCTTCACATCCTCTCCAACATAAGCTGTCATCAGTGTTTTTGATCTTAGCCATTCTGACATGTGTAATATGGTATCTCAGAGTCATTTTGATTTGCATTTCTCTGGTGACTAAGGATGTTAAGCAATTCCTTAAATGTCTCTCAGCCATTTGAGCTTCATGTTCTGAGAATTCTCTGTTTAGTTCTGTAGCCCATTTTTTAAATTGGATTATTTGGTATTTTGATGTCTAGTTTCTTGAGTTATTTCTATATTTTAGGGATCAGCCCTCTGTCATATGTGGGGTTGAAGAAGATCTTTTCCTATTCTGTAGGGTGTTACTTGCCTTACAAAAGCTTCTCAGTTTCAGGAGGCCCCATTTATTTATTGTTGCTCTCAGTGTGTGTGTTACTAGTGTTATATTAAGCAAGTTGTCTTCTGTGCCAATATGTTCAAGGCTACTTCCCACTTTCTCTTCTATCAGATTCAGTGTAGCTGGATTTATGTTGAGGTCTTTAATCTGTTTGGACTTGAATTTTGGGCATGGCAAATAGATCTGATCTATTTGCAATCTTCTATATGTTGACATCCAATTATGCTATAATAATTTGTTGAATATACTTTATTTTTACCATTATACAGTTTTGGCTTCCTTGTCAAAAATCAGGTGTTCATAGGTGTGTGGATTAATGTCAGGGTCTTCAATTCAATTCCATTGGTCCACATGTTGGTTTTATGCCAATACTAAGCTGTTTTTTTTTTTTTAATCACTATAGCTCTGTAGTAGATGTTAAGATCAAGGATTTTGATGTCTCCAGAGGTTACTTTATTATACAGGATTGTTTTTAGCTATCCTGAGTTTTTGTTTTTCCATATGAAGTTGAGTATTATTCTTTCCAGATCTGTGAATAATTGTGTTGGTATTTTGAGGGGGATTTCATTGAATCTGTAGATCGTTTTTGGTAAGACTGCCATTTTTACTATGTTAATTCTACCTATTCATGAGCATGGGAGATCTTTCCATTTTCTGATATTTTGTTCAATTTCTTTCTTCAGAGACTTAAAGTTCTTGTCATACAAGTCTTTCACTTGCTTAGTTAGAGTTACCCCAAGATATTTTATATTGTTTGTGGCTATTGAAAAGGATGATGTTTCTCTGATTTCTTTTCAGCCCACTTATTATTTGTATATAGGAGAGCTACTTTTTTTTTTTTTTTTGAGTTAGTCTTGTATCCCACCATGTTACTGAAGGTGTTTATCAGCTGTAGGAGTTCCCTGGTAGAACTTTTGGGGTCACTTATGTATACTATCCTATCATCTGCAAATAGTGAAAGTTTGACTTCTTCCTTTCCGATTTGTATCCCTTTGATCTCCATTTACATTCTTATTGCTCTGGCTAGAACATTAAGTATTATATTGAATAGATATTGGTAGAGTGGCCAGCCTTGTCTTCTTTCTGGTTTTAGTGGAATTACTTTGAATTTCTCTCCATTTAATTTGATGTTGGCAGTCAGATTGCTGTAAATTGCCTTTATTATCTTTAGGTATGTTTCTTGTATTCCTGATCTCTCTAGGACCTTTATCAAGAAGGGGTGTTGGATTTTTTGTGGGTGTAGTTAACTTTCTTGTGATGGAGTTTTCCTTCTTGTACTTTTTGTAAGGCTAGATTTACGGATAAGTATTGCTTAAATCTGTCATTCTATTGTGATTCTATAATGATTGAAAGTTTTTTTTCTTGGTATAGTAGTTTGGGGTGGCATCCATGGTCTCTTAATGTCTGCATAGCATCTGACCAAGATCCTCTGGCTTTCAGAGTCTCCATTGAGAAGTCTGGTGTTATTCTGATGGGTCTACCTTTATATGGTAGTTGGCCTTTTTCCTTTGCAGCTCTTAGTAGGTTTTCTTTATTCTGTATGTTTAGTGGTTTGATTATTATGCTGCAACAGCACATTTTTGGGGAAGGCATCCAGTGTATTTGGTGTTCTATAAGCTTCTTGTATCTTCATAGATGATTGGGAAAGTTTTCTTTTATGATTGTGTTGGATATATTCTCTGTGCCTTGAGCTGGTATTCTTGTCCTTCTTCTATCCCTATTATTCTTAGGTTTGGTCTTTTCATGGTGTCCCAGATTTACTGGACAATTTTTATTATGGCTTTGTTGGCTTTAATGTTTTCTTTGACCAATGAATCTATTTCCTCTATCATATTTTCAACACCTGAGATTCTCCCTTCCATCTCTTGCATTCTCTTGGTTATGATTGCATCTGTAGTTTCTGTTCATTTACTCAGATTTTCCATTTTCAGCATTTCCTCGTTTTGTCTTCTTTATTGTCTCTATTTCAGTTTTCAAGTCTTAAAGTATTTCCTTCACCTGTTTGATTGCTATTTCTTGACTTATTTTTAAGGGTTTTATTTATTTCCTCTATAAAGGTCTCTATCATCTTTTGAAAGTCATTTTTAAGAAACACTTTTTCTTCTGCTTCTTCTGTGTTGGAATTTTCAGGTCTTGCTGTTATAGAACAGCTAGGTGCTGGTGGTGCTGTACTGCTCTTTAAGTTGTTGAATGTATTCTTGCACTTGGGTCTACTCATCTCCTCTTCCAATATGTCCAAGCAGTGTCTGTATCTCAGGGAACCACTCTTGGGGGGAATGGAGTAGGAAATGTTGATTGCAGGATCCTATTGGGCGAGGGGCAGTTCTGCCTACAGAAGTCTTGGCTGCTGGCCTGCAACTGGGGTTGCAATATATGGGGGTGGTGGCACGCATTGTGCCTGGGGCCTAGGTACTGTAGACTGAGCTGTCTGCCTAAGAGAACAGTCACTCACCTCTTAGTCAAATAGGAGCTGGTGGAGTCTGTGTCTCAGGGAGCCAATGAGGTCTCTGGGGATGGGTAGGTTTGGGGGATGTAGGGGGACTAGCAGATTACAGGGTCCAATGTGGGGGATGGTTGGCAGGCATGTCTGCAGGACCCTTACCTTCAGGCCTGCAACTTGGGCTGCAATGATTGGGGCCCAGGTTGTCCTCCAGGACCTAGGCCCTAGAGACTCAAGTGACAATGATATCCTGAAGAAAGACACACGCATATCCCTTAATTATGTTTCCTTTCTTCTTTAACTTGGAACTCTATAGTGACGAAGGGACAGTTTTGGCAATAGCCATTCGTAAACCCATTATAGGATTTCTTTAGTTTTTGCTTTTTTTTTTTTTTTAATATTAGTGGATATTTGGATTCAGAATCAGATCTTATGACTTAGATTGTCAGTTACCATTCAATATCATAACTGTGATAAATGAATTATGATAAACTTTTCCTGGTACTATTGATGTGGAAGAAAGGTACAAAATTACAAAATCATGACCTTATGCATATGAAAATAATTGCACTACACAAAAAAATCCATTTTCTTAGTCTGTGTACACCATTACTACAAAATAATAAAACTGTAGGTACAAGAACTCTTCATTAGTCAGCCTTATGTACTTGCCAAGGTACCTGTCTCCTTGAATTCACAAAATGTCTAGTGACATTATCATTGTTCCAGTCGCTACTTACTGTTAAGAAACTGAATATTGAAGAATGAATCTGGTTGTCTAATATCAACCATGGCATCAAGAGGCAGAGCCAAGAAGCCAAAAAATATTTCCAGTATCAGATCCCATCCATACACTTGCAATTACTCCATACTTGTGTCCTCATAACGCATATGCTGAGACTTGGCTGTAATACTAGTGTCTTTTTAGCAAAGTCGTTTTTAGTTTTGAGGGGAAAATCATGATTCAGTGAAATCTATGATCACATCTCATTATATCCATGTATGAAAGTGAAAGAATAAAAAAGTGTACCTTGTCATAAATTAGTTTTTCCTTATTTTTGGTTTCTCTCCCCCACTCCCTTTTTTCTTTTTTGATGGGGTTTCTCTGTGTAGTTTTGGTGCCTGTCTTGGATCTCAATCTGTAGACCAGGTTGGCCTTGAATTCACAGAGATCCTCCTGGCTCTGCCTCCCAAGTGCTGGGATTAAAGGCATGTGCCACCACTGCCTGGCCATTCCTTCCTCTTTTTATCCCCATAAGTAAAAGAAAAACTTGAAAGTTGGAGATGATTGTCCTGTTGTAACACATCATGAAGAAAATTAATCTTTATTCATTGGACCTAAGAAGGCTTTTGCTGAAAGTGACACTCTTTTCCCTTGTTACCTCTGACTCCACTTTGTGTATTTTACTGCAGATATTGCTCCTATTGCTGCTCATGCCTGGCAGAGCTGTAGTAGAGCAGCAGATATCACAGTAGGCATATTGACAATGGAATAAGCAGCTGGGAGGTAAAAAGCTCAGGACAAAGGTGGTAGTTGTGACTAAGTTGTTGCTACTGATGTTGTGAATATTTAATGTGTTCACAATTTTTAGTAGCATCTACACTTGGCTCCTCTGTCCAGATATAGCTGTCAATATCTGTGCTTATGAATTTGCATATATATGTGCCTGCATGCATGGTCGTTTCTTGATTTATATTACAATCTTTAAATATGTCTCTGGGGAGCACTGATCAGTGATATGGACTTAATTTCTTTAAGCCCTCAGGAGGCTATTCTTAATTTTATATGTAAGTGGATCAGCGTGGTGATAAGATTAATGGGCTGTTGCTCTCCAGATGCTTCTACTGAGACTGGCTCTCTGGATGGGTATTATTTATGGATTTTATGTTACCATCTCAAATGAGAAAGCTGCAAAAGGGACTTGGAAACTTATAAAGTAAAATCAATACAGATAATAACCTCTCACACAGAAAAGTTTGGGTTGATTCTAGGAATTTGCTTATTTGCTTGTGGATTACAGGTTGAGCTTCTCTCAGAAGAACTTCATGTTTCCCCTGCATTTCCTTCCCACTTTTTCTTGTTCCCAACAGCGTATCTTATTTTCTTTTTCTTCTTTTCTATATCCACTCAGGAAATCATGCTGGATTTCTATTACTACTTGACTAAATAAAGTCACTGAAATAAGACTCGGGAGGAGGCAGGAACCCATTTATTTCACAGTGTGGTTGTGATAGCTCAATATTCAGAAGAGAGCAACAATAGTGAATATGGAAACACTTGCTTTTCTCCCATCTGTGCTCATTATTTGAAAGCTTTCTACCTAGATTAAATTGTTTAGCATTTTTTTAAAAAAAATAGTATTGAATGAATTTATGTCCAGACAGATCTTTGTAAAGATCTTTAAAAAGACTCCCATTCCTGCACAGAAAATTTCAATATAAGCAACAATTTAAAGAAACTATCAAATGATTGTGTAATATATTTCCTGGGCCAAATTCTGTGTCTGTATCAGAATAAATTACATTTTTAAATATAAGACACTCTTAACTATCTATAAAAGTTCCATATAAATTATGGCATTGTTTTAAGGTAAGACACAAAAGAAACTTTGATGTTTTGTTTTTTTTTATAGCCAAACCATAAAAAGCATAAAATTTATTCTGACAATTTTATTAACCACATATTCTACCTCTATCAAAACAAACAGTGGCACTAAATCTACAGTGATTCTAAATGTTTATTCATATACTCAGATTTTTCTTTCTCTACTTATAATTCCTATGAACTGCTTGCTTCTTTATGGAGAAAAGAATGAAGGCTTGTTTTGTGTCTTGTCTTCAAGCAATGTCAAAACTAAAAGTGATATAAAGGTGGGATAAGTAATGTTTCCAGGGAGTGGGAAACCTGAGACTTGACTAGCCTGTGTTTTTTTATGGTGACTAGTAAGTAACTTTATCTGAAGACCAATAAAAGATACTTGTCACAGCCCATTGGTGGAGAAACATGTCAATCATGCTGATGCACTAAGGAATTGAAACTATTGTTCCAAACTATATCTGCTTTCAGGGATATTAGCTCTTGCAAGGAGCTTTAAAAGAACATAATTTTAAAAATAATCATATCTTGGTTCTATACATAAGTATTACTTAATCAGGATGAAGAAATATCTAAATATTTGATACCATTCAGATAAGAACATTAATTATATCATCTTATTAATTATATTTTCTTATATTTTTTCATTTCTGCAGCTATTCTCACAGGAACAAAAGGCTTTACCACCTGTATTGCTATTGTCCAGGTGCTGTATAAATGCTCTTATTAATTTTCATTTTTAAGAAAACTACACCATGAGCATAATTTTGAGATGTATGAGTCTGAAGATCTTATTTGTTCATTATTTATATTTTCTAAATAATACTGGTCCTATTGTCATCAGAAAGTTTAGTGGGAAGTCAAACTGTCCCCTTTCACCTTTTCCTTTAAGTATAGTTTAGATACAATTTCTCAATTTCACTTGCTATCCTTACACAGTGATTATATTAATTAATATTGCTAAATTAAATGTTAGGTTAAATTAATTATGATTATGAACTCTTTCTTTACATGTCCTTAAATGTATACTTTGTTGTAGTGTTATCATTCATTTCTCTGTCAGCTTTTTATTAATGAGGGCAAAAATAATTTCTGTTTGTTACCAAATTACAATGTGATTATAAAATAACTAAATATTTCTATGATTATAATTTTTCTGATGAAAGAGCCTTTAACTGCTTGATAGTGTCACAGCCTCATGGCTCACAAGTATCTGGTGAAATGGAAGGAAGATACAAATGTGTGTTCACAATCACTGCAAGTCATAGTACAGATAGTTTTTTATTTTCTCTTTTAAATATGTAAGAGTGTATTTTTATATTATTCAGAATTTTGAGGTGGTTAAAACAGATAATTATTGATTTAATATAGTATGTTTGAACCATGGAACTGTTTTCATTTTAGTTAAATAATCTACTACTGATTCATATGTCTAGCCTAAGAAATATTTTTCTGTTCATTATAAATACTCACTCTATATTACTCTATATTAGTAGCGTAAAATACACTGACAACTTCTTTAGCAGGTTTAACCCTACTTGTCTTCCATAAATTAAGTTAGGTAGTGTCTCCATCTTGATAACTGCCATAATCCCATAAATAACTGAGCTAACATTACATCCACATGCCCTGGCATCCACTAAAGCAGGTATTGCAGAATTCATGCTCTCTAGACACACCAGTTTTCTTTGCTGCTCCTTGACTTAACAATAAGTTCAGTTGGACATTTTCCTATGTCCTGCCCAGTCCACAGCCACTCAGACCCAAATAAACACACAGGGCTTATATTAATTACAAACTATATGGCCATTAGCTCAGGCTTATTATTGACTAGCTCTTACTCCAAAATTAACCCATAATTCTTATCTATGTTTTGCCATGTGGCTTGGTATCTTTTCTCAGTTCTGCCTTATTATCTTGCTTCCTCTGTGTCTGGCTGGCAACTCCTGACTCAGCCTTCCTCTTCCCAGAATTCTCCTTTATGCTTATGTATGTACTTTGTACATACATTCACAGCATACAGAACAACATTCCACAGCAAATAAGCTCTTATAAGAACTGTATATATTGTTGCTCATGGATTTTGAAAGTATGTTAATGCTGTTTCTACAAAATAAATGTTCAACAAATAGATATTATGTAATTAAACATTTCAGAGTGGATTGATACGTTTAAAATTACTGTTGTCAGATTAAATGATACAAAAATGCTTGACTAACAGTTAAAGTGGAAATTTGGTAAAAGAACTAATAGACAACTTAATATTAATGTAGCCCCAGTGTTAAATTGCTACAATAATATGCCTTTTTCTTATCATGAATTTCAATTTAAATACATTTTTCTTTATTTATCTGGCAACTATAGTATGAATAAAATGCTTCAAGATTTACTAGATTGAGTAGATTGCTAAGAAAAAAGCTTAATGTTTCATGGGGTATAGTGTTCTCATTTAAAGGCCTTTAAGTGCATATCCAAGCATGGTTTTCTCATGTAAATCTTTGTAGTGTTTATTCATTTTAACCAATATCTCATTCTTAGGTGAATGGATAATAATAAATATTATAATGCTGTTAGAACATGTATGCATGGTAGTTGTACATAAAATATATTCATTTACTTCACCAACTATGTACATCTTACCTTTATATTTTGTTTTTGATGGAGCACTTCACCTTCACTTGCTCTGTGCAGATCCAATGCCCTAGATTCAGGAACAACATTTTTCTAACAATAGGGGAGCATGCTTAATCTCTCACCAGGACATGTCTGGATATCTATTGACATGCCTTGTGTTATGACTGAATTAGGCAAATACTAGCCTGAAACTTACCTTTGACAATTATAATATTTCAAATAAATTCAGAAATGTCAATTCATCCTTTACTGATCATCAGATTGGTAGCTCAGAATATAAATGTTTCAGTCATAGATTTTTGACTGGTAATAATCATTTAACAAAGGATGACTTACTTTCTTTTCCAATATATTTGACTCTATTTCAAGAGAATGAAAAGATATTTTAAGAAGAGCTACAGGGACTTAAATTTCAATATTTTGACATTGTATCCTCTGCATGAAACATAATATTTAGAATACTTGTGGTGACTTAATTAAACATTAAAGCATATACACTGTCATTAAAAATAAAGTTAAACTATCTGAAAACATCTGATGTGTTCTGGTAAACTTAGCATAAATTAATATTATCTGTGACTACTATTCATCTCAAATTGGGACCAGGAGATTTCTTGAACAATCAATGATTTAAAGACTTTAAGATGGAAGTCTCATTGTTTCAACCTTTTTTACTTTTATTTATTTTTCTATTTTTTTGGAAATTGAAGTTCAATTATATGTACCTGTTATGTAAAGTCATAGGATATAATGAAATCTTCAGGATAGCAAAATTTATTTGAAAAGAAAAGATAAGGGACTTTCAATTAAAGTGTTAACCATGAGTCACTTATTTGATCATTTTATAAAAAAGGATAAAGCAGAAATGGTACTAAGTGTGCACAACTTCATAGAAGCATGTGTGCTAATGAGATAGGTGATGACTGAATCACTCCAGGATATTCTCAGTATGGGAGATGATTGTTCTGAGAGCCTATCAAGTGATTACTAGATGAGAACTTTCTTAAGCTTTTGCCCTCTTGATTTCCAGGGAGGGTAAGTGGCTGCTAGCACAGTTTTATAATGGCCAATGATTTAATCAGTCATATTAAGTGATGGAGTCTCTACAGAAACCATACAAGTGTAGTCTTGGGGAATATGTAAGTTTCTGAATGGGTGCAATAGTCCAGTGAATGGAACCTCCTTAGGCAGCACAGATGCTGGGGATTTGTCTCAAGTGACCTTGCTCTGTTTAACTCTTCCATAACAATGTTCATCTGAACTCTCTATAGTGTCCTTTGTCACCAAAGGTACCTGTGTATAAATACTCAACCTTTGATAGACCTGTGTCTTGTTCTAGAACATGAATACAATTGAAACAGTGTTCAGGGAAAACTCCATTTTACTGGAGGTGGAGCAGAAGCCAGGAAAACCTAGGTGTATTAGCAAAAGGGACGGTCACTTTCTCATATCAGTTACATGGTGACAGAAATCAACTATATTTTATTGAATTGAGTTGAATATCAAGTTTTTTGCACCTAGAAAATTAATGTGTCTGTGGGAGAAGCTATGCATGTCTTGTACAAGCAGTGAAGTGCTGGGAATGTAGCTGTCATTTTTTTTTTTTCAGTTTCTTTCTCACTGTATTCTGATAAACATACAAAGGGAGTTAATGATGAATCAAATGTGATATTCTAAAATCTCAGAGACTGGCACTTAATTACTTTAAAAACATCAGACATAGCCAATTTGAGAAACATGCCACAAAATATACCTCAGATCTGCCAAGGGGATAAAAAGGAAGAAATTGAAAACCCTGTGACTGACCAGAGGAAATTATGAATGAGAGTAGTATCTAAATGTGGGATGACATTAAGATCTAATCTAATAACACACAACTGACAATAGGTGGGAGAAACAATATTGGGTGCATTTTAGGATTCAGCTTTGAAACTAACTTTAGAAATACAAACTCTTACAATGTAAATTATTGATTTAAGTAGATGCTCATATTTTGGAATAATATGGAAATTTTCTTGCCTCCAAGTAATATTAAAGATATTGTCGCCAAACACGACCATTCCCCTTTATAAAAACCACAGGGAAAGTGTCACCAATCCTCAAACAATGGCCAGTGACAGAGGTCTCTACTTAGTTTTGGATTTTAACAGCTGTAGTAATGAAGTGCATCCTCTGACTGTCGCTGTCAACCCAGATGAACACTTGATTTCTCTCTGTATCTTTAATTAAATTTATTGCAATTGCCCTAAAATAATCATGGAGATATTATAGTGAGTTCCCATCTCACATCTAATTGTATTTTAAATTACTTTTAGATATGCATATGTTAACTTGGACCCTTAGTGATTAAAAGTTAGTTATAACTTCATGACCTGAATTAAAAAAAAAAAAAATGAATGAAACTGTCTTTACCTGGCCATATTAGCATTCTGAAAAAGAATTTTAGAAATGACAGCTATTTTTACTTCCTCCATATTACAAAGCTCTGGTACATATTTGTGCTTTTAGGGAAAATCTACACATGAATACAAAATGCTTTCCTGAAAACTTTTTCCTCTCTCTCCTCTCTCTCTCCCTCTCCCTCTCCCTCTCCCTCTCCCTCTCCGTCTCTCTCTCTCTCTCTCTCTCTCTCTCTCTCTCTCTCTCTCTCTCTCTCTCTCTCTCTCAAATAAAGGATTACCATAATGTGTGACATACACCAGCAAACCTTTTTACTGCATCCTTGTACCAATCTTGTATTTTTATGGCTGGATTCTATTAAACAGTTATAAATCTCCGCTTCTTTAGCGTGCTATGGTTGACTTCTCTTTGTCAATCACATATGTCAAGGGCAGGCAGGCTGATTCAAAAAGCAGTCAAGAGGCAAAGGATTCACTCACATGTGGGTCTAATCTGGTATTCCCTGATCACTCTTTCTGAGACTAGAAGGAAAGCATTTCTCCTTGATTTGTGTATATACTTTCACACACATCTCTCTATGCAAATTGGTAGACCAAGAAGCTCTAGTTAAAGTAATTTGAGAGAATAATTTCTTCCTCTCTTCCCAACACAAATCTTAAATTCACTGACATCTCTAAATGTAAATCAGAGTACACTCCTGAGATTGACCTGAAACTGCTGCAAAAGAAAAAAAAAAAGAGCACAAAATAAATAAACATAAGAACTTGGTTTTCTGAACTCTACCTTATTGTAGATTAAGCTATTATAAACCAGTCTTGTCTCAGATCATTCTTCTCTATGGATATAGCTTTTGAGTTTCCTAAAGCCACTCCATCTGTTGCATCATCATTTTGTTTTCTTGGTTTATTGATTTTGTTTTATATTGCACTGCTGGAAATATATGTCTCTGCATACTGCTGTGCCTGCCATATTTTCCCCTGGAAATCTCTCTCAATTCAACTATCCCAGTTCAACTTTTTGTGTAACTATGTTTACACCTGGTAGGAAATCAAGCATATTAGAATCCAAGCTCATCTAATTTTTTAAATGGAATCTAAAGATAACTTGGTTTTCAAAGTAGCTGTTTTTTTGTTTGTTTGTTTTGTTTTTTTTTAAAGACTGAAAAACACATTTTGTGTTAAAACATGGCTTATAAGGGTACATAAGCAATTCTGAGTTAGAACAGTTAGAAAATAAATAGTTCAATTCTGTGTTACTTCACTTCAGACTGTTGTCTTTCATGTGTTACTTGTTAGACAACAATACAGTCTATAGTGAGTCATTTGGAAAGGTGTGAATCAAATGGATCTGCACTTCAGCAGATTCTCAGTAGTTGTTAATCACAAAAATAAACAGATACAATATGTTGCCTTTTGTTTTGATTGAGAAATAACAAATAGGCTTATGTCTGAACAAACTTGCCTGACTCTGCAATCAGATTATTATATCTAAGTCTTGGTATTACACATGGCTTAAGCTACATAAAGAATGTATTAACCTTTCAAAAGCCCAACTCCTACAAAGATTATCAGATCAAAATAATTACTACATGGTAGAAAACTATAAATAATGCTCACCCCTATGTAATTTGTACGATAGTTTTGTATAAACACTTTAAACTATGCTATTTAGCATGTTAGTACTTTAAGAGCATGGTGGGTATCTCTGTGCCAGCTTCTCATGCCACTTATCTCTTTTACACATGCTGAGTGTAAAAGCGGGTTATACCACAACCTCAGACAATGCTCTTCATTAGTGTTAAAACGTATTTGTTAATGTGTCTGATGTTCCAATATAAAGGAAGGCTTAAGAGGTTTTCTTGGTAGTGGAACATTTAGATTAAGAACAGATTTATAATTATATTAAATTAAGTGGCTAATTTATCCCAGTGAATTATCTGCCTTGATAACCACAGGAACCTAAGTAGTAAATTCAGATGCAGTTATAATAGTCACTGCCTGAGAACATGAGATGTGGTGCTCACTGGTTTTTCTTGTAACTCTTGTTTAACTGTGACTACATTCTATCTATTGCAAGCAACTTTGAAAATTCATGCATTTATAGTGTGGCTCTTCAAGAAACTTAAACAGGTTTTGGTTTTTTTTTGTTTTTGTTTTTTTTTTTTGCAAAATGTGGAGTGTTTGCAGGTGCAATTTATGTTAAAAGGGTCACTAGCAAATATTGAAAAGTTGTACATCTTTTTAAATTATTTTCTGTTGTGCATGCTTAAAAATACAAAAAGGGGTAAGATGGCTTACCCCAGTAATCAGGTTGGTGAATACCCTAACTGTCATCATAGAACCTTCATCCAGTAACTGGTGGAAGCAGATGCAGAGATCCATAGCCAAGCATCAGGTCCAGCTCCAGGAGTCCAGTGGAAGAGGGAAGAGGGATTGATTCTATGAGCAAGAGGCATCAAGATCATAATGGGGAAATCCACAGAGACAACCAAATTAAGTTAGTGGGAACTCATGAACTTTAGACCAATAGCTGTGGAGCCTCCATGGGATTGGACTAGGCCCTCTGCATAGGTGAGACAGTTGTGTAGCTTGACCTGCTTAAGGCACCCTGTGGCAATAGGATCAGGATCTACCCCTGGTACACGAGCTGGCATTTTGGAGCCCATTACCTGTTGTGGGACACCTTGCACAGCCTTGATGAAGGGGATGGGGCTTGGACCTGCCTCAACTGAATGTACCAGGCTTTGCTGACTCCCCATGGGAGGACTTGCCTCTTCAGAGAAGGGGAAGGGTGGTGGGCTGTGGGGAAAGGCTGGGCAGGGAGTGGGAGGAGGGAAAAGAAGGGGATCTGTGATTGGTATGTAAAATGAATAAACATTTCTTAATAAAAAAATGTTGAGCAAATAGGTCAGCAGATAGATGATAGAGACTGATAGAAGGTGATAGATGAATGATGCATAGATAGAGAGATAGAGATAGATAAATAAGATAGGTAGATAGATAGATAGATAGATAGATAGATAGATAGATAGATAGATAGAAGCCGATTATAAATAGATCTACCTTATGAATATGGGATCTTATTCATTTAAGACGATAATTATTTCCTTTAGGAAATTTAATTCCTTCTAACTAAAGTCTTACTCCTAGCAAGCTCAAATTATTACACAACTACTTTAGTGCTCAATTGGAAAGCTTGACCCATAACAACTTTATAGCAGACAGTATTTTGATACATTCTGAAGAAACAGTAAGCTGCAATTCTTTTCTTCTCTGAAGAAACGGCAGACTAATATCTATGTTCTCTAGGTTGAACATGTTTTCCAAAGCTCTTGAGCTGAAAACTTGTCCTCCACCCAACACTGTTTAGAGGTCATATTTCTAAGGAATTATGAGGGGAATTTGAGAGCTTGAATCAGGAGCACTCTTACAAACAAGCCTAGTTTGGTTCCCAGCATGCCCATGGCAGCATATGACAGTTGGTAACTCTATTTCCAGACTATCTGATGCCCTCTTCTGGCCTTTGCAAGTAGTGCATGCACATGGTGCACAGAATCACAGACAGGCAAAACATCCAACACATAAAATAAAAATGTGCCATCTGCCACCAGCCCACACCCAGTCCGCTCATGTAGATCTCATCCATTTCTTTTCTGGGCCATTCATGTGTCCCTCCTAGGGTCTTTCCCTGTTAGCTAGCCTCTCTGGAGTTGTGGGTTGCAGTCTGGCCATCCCTTCCCTCACATCTAGTATCCACTTATGAGTGAGTTCATACTATGTTTTTCCTTCTGAGTCTGGGTTACCTCACTCAGGATGATTTTTTCTAGATCCATCTATTTGCCTGCAAATATTGGTTTTTTTTTTGTTTGTTTTTGTTTTTACTGCTGAGTAGTACTCCATTGTATATATGTGCCACATTTTCTTTATCCATTCTTCAGTTGAGGGGCATCTAGGTTGTTTCCAGTTTCTTGCTATTATGAATAATGCTGATGTGAACATAGTTGAGCATGTGTCCTTGTGGTAAGATTGAGCATTCCTTGGGTATATGCCCAAGAATGGTATAGCTGGGTCTTGAGAAAACTTATTCCCAATTTTCTGACAAACCACCATACAAGGAGTGAGGGATGAGAACATAGGGAAATGGGAGGGTCGAGCTAGAACAGGGACAGAGTGGGAGGGCAAGGAGGGAGATACCATGATAGATGAGGACATCATAGGTATAGGAAGAGGCAGGGTGCTGGGGAGGCTCTCAGGAATCCTGACAAGGGTGACCCCACCTTGGACTGCTGGCAATGGTCCAGACAGTGCCTGGACTGGTCTACTCTGGTGACTGGTCTAGTGAATACCCAGTCATTATAGAGCCTTTGTCCAGTGACTGATGGAGTCAGATGCAGAGATCCATGGCCAGGGACCAGGCTGAGCTCCTGGAATCCAATGGATGAGAGAGAGGAGGGATTCTGCAGGACGGGATGATGATTTAACTAGGTAATTCATTTTATATTAATAGTGACTGACTTAATGATTGCATTGATTACCATGTAAAATGTACAGATTTATCAATTAGCAATTTCCTCATTTCCAAATTCTTTATTGGTGCCAAAAACCAGGGAAAAATTCTATTGTAAAAAAATGATGAAATTGTAAGCAAAATGTTCTCCTACAGCATAAAATCACATAAAATATATCCTTCATTATTTATGATTGCTAAAGTGACTCTGACATATTAGAGAATTCTTAAAGTACACATTAAATACTGTACTGCAGTTTTACTTGAATAAACTTTACTTGAATGATCATTAAATAAACCCCATTTAAATCTTACAAATTCTGTTTTTGCTTTTTGTAAGAAGAAATATAAAACTACTATGGATAAAACAAAAATAGACAGTTGCAAATTCTCTATTTTGTACATTAAACATAAAGTCAAAATAGTTAAATTCTGACATGAACAATTTTGCTATCATAGGTCACAGATTTATCTCTTGAATGCTTTTGCAATGAGTATTTTAAGAAGATGAAAGAGAGAGATTAAGAAGTTTAAAAGTATTTATGTACCACACTGTAGGGAGGTCAGTAATCTAACAGCTTTTATAACTAAATTTTCCTTTTGATTTGTGTCATATTTGATAGAAATTTACCTCTTCTATGTTTTGTTCTCCCTACATTCAGGTATGCTATATTGTCTTCTCTATCCAACTGTTATAATAACTCATAACAAGAAAGAATAAGGATGAAGACAACACATATTTTATCAAAAAATGGATTTGGGGAACAGAAATGTAGCCCATCAGAGCACTTGCCTTGCATGTGCGAGGGCTTTGGTTCAATTCTGAACATCATAAATTTATATTTGAACATGCATGTAATTTCAAGAAGTGTTTGTACAACCTCGAATGGAAATGTTTGTTAGGGTACAGTGGACTCCTCTTGGTAATTCATCATATGGAAGAAGACTATATAAACCACACACATCTGACAGCTTGCAGGTTAAATATGGGATTACATATAAAAGACTGGCACACTGTCTCCTTTATAGTTCTTCTGAGTGAGTTTCATGAAGGATGGAAATATGAGTTCAGCTCAGCTTGCTCTCTCTTATTTCAATGTGCGAACAGGATGTTTAGCACTTAGGTAAAGTAGGAATTTATATTATACTTTGGTTTTTGGATATGATTCCCCCATTCTTTTTATCTTACTGCCATGTTCAACTAGATATAACTAAACAGATGGACAAATTATTTTAAAAAATGTTTAAACAACAACAACAACAAAAAAAAAAGAAAAAATGTTTCATAACTGAATTTCTTGTTCATTATTTCAAACCAGTGCATATGGTCCTGGGCAGTAAATGTGATCTTGTGGCCAAAAACAAAAACAGAAAACAAAACAGAACAAAAGCCTTCACTGTATGTGCTTATTTTAGTGTTAAATTGCATTGATTACTGTGTAAAATGTACAGATTTATCAATCGGCACTTTCCTCATTTCAGAGAATTCACTAGTGTGGTTTCTTTACTCCGACTAGGGAGCCTGTCTTGTCACGTCAAAAGCCCCCTGTGATTTTTTAGAGTGCCAGGAGAGCGCACACCAATGAAGCAACTTGCTGGACCATTGAAGTTCAATTTCGGCATGCAAGGCAACTCTGAGGAGTGCGGGCTGCTGTAGTGAGTGCAGATATCTATATCCCCTGAGCTGGTAGGAGGTTCAGAGAAGAGATGGCAGAACCGCAGGGTACCTTTGATTCACAATAAGATACTACCTCCTTCAGAATGAAAAGCCACCTGTTGTTTATCAAAAAGGTACTACTTACAGATTATTGCTTTACATATTAATGCAAAGAGCCCTTGGAGGTAGTCTCTTGTGAAGCTGCCTTTCACCTGCCACCAGTAGAGCAAGCTTAAAAAAAAAAAAGTGTTTTGTTCAGCTAGTAGAGAATGCTTCTTTCTTTAAAGAATCAGCCTTCTGCTGGGGGCAGTGAAAGGGTGAGGCTATGGGGAGTATTGAGTTGCTTATTGCCAAGAACTGAAAAATGCTAATAAGATTCACACTGAGAAAAGCTCTCACTCATCAGGAGGCATCATTGCAGACATTAAGCTAAGACTGTGAATTGCTGTTCGTCCCCACTGGATATAGGAGAGGAGCACAAATTGTGCCAAAAAATATCACTTGTCACCACGTGAACTGTTGTCTGAGGGTCTGGGGTTTGTTGCATCCCTTTGGGAATAATTTACTTGGCAAACGTCATCTACTGACTGGTTAGGTCAATCTGTGGTGTGCTATCAGGTATACATATTAAGAGACAATTGTGAAATCTAAAATACGAAGGAACAATTACATAATTTAATTAACAATCCAATGGCTAAATGCTGGGACATTAATTATATACATAATGATTTTGCTGGTAGAGCTTGAAATTTTAATTACATCAGAATATGATCCCCCAAAAAAGCCCCAAAAAAGGATTTTTCAAAGGAAATTTTAAATATGGCCATAGAAATAAAAATTCATACTCTTCATTTTTTTTTTGCAAGATGGCAACACATTAACATACATGAAGGAATGAGATAATTTTTGAAAGAGGCTTATAGAAGCTAATATTTTCTAAAATGATAGACTATGCCTCACTGAACCCACATACATAGCTGAAAGTCTAGCGTCTTTGCCTTCATTATGGGTTCTTTTTTGGTTCTGCCGAAGTCAGAGATAACTCATTGTCTTCAATGTCTAGTCAACACGGATTCTAGAAAGAATTCAGCCTCACAGGGCAGATACCTGGCTAGGTGAAGACAATTAATCATCTGTAAGAGTGAGTTCTAACCCTTCAGTAATGATCCTGAAAGAGTCTTATTGGGCCTTCAAGCATGAGAGTGTTAAGGGTTTCTTACAGCTATGCTTCAGAATTAGAACTGGGATAATATTCAACTTAGGCACACACACTTAACTGACTCCTTATTCTAACTCTTCCTCTGGTTAACACCTTCAAAACATACTTATATTCACTAGGCCTCTTCATTAGTTTCTATTTTAATCTGGTGTATTGAATACATTGTCTCTGTCTTTCTGTAAGAGTTTTTTTTGTCCTTAATTGCATCATCATCCTGGGACAAGGACCAGCCTAAAAAGCTGGCAGGCCCTCCCTGTGCTCCCCTTCTGTCTTCCCTCTGGGCAGTCGGTCTCTGTCTCTGTCTCTCTGTCTGTCTGTCTCTGTGTCTCTGTGTCTCTGTGTCTCTCTGTGTCTCTGTCTCTGTCTCTGTCTCTGTCTCTCTCTCTCTCTGTCTCTCTCTCCTTCCCTCTCTCCCAATAAAGCTCTAGAAAGGTAACCATGGCTCGTGATTCTTCGGACAACAGCGCTCCTGTGGCACCAGCAGTGCCACTTTAACCAACATTTGGAGTTTAACCAACACGTTCATCATTCTCTTTAAGCAGCAAGTTAGAGACAAGTGACCAAGTCTAACCTTTATGGACTGCTAGAGCCCACATGTTGCCCTAAAATTTTTGATTATGTTTGGAATAGGTAGATTCTCTGTCATTTTCTTATATGAGAAATTAAACAGGTATCAGCATGAAATGTCCTCCCAAAGTAAATGGAAGTGAATGCTGCTATTTGCATGACTCCTCTTATTTTTAACATTGTCACATTTTTATGTGTGTTCACAAATGCATTTGGAAAAGAGTATGAGGTGTGTGACCAATGACTATGTGGAGGGAATGAAGATAATAGATTTTCTGCCACTGTTTGAGAGGCATGGATTAATGCCTTAAGAGGCATTGTTCAATGTAACTGCTAATAGTAATTGGAATTATATGATTAAAAATATAAAAAATTGCGCTCCATTCTATGTACAGGTTATGATTTGCACATTCTTTTGAATACTGCCAAATAGAAATTAACAGGGAGAAATAGATCAGGAGGGTGAAACTTGGGGAAGTTCTATTTTCTGCTGACGTGCTAATCAGCTTCTGTTCTCTTTCAACTTTTGTTAACATGGATATACAACCCTATTAAAATGGCATAATTATACTAATATGTGGACATGTATATATATATAAACTTTCATCCACCGTACATGTGTCGCAAAACCCTCAGAGACCATCAATGAGCCAGTTTCCGATGCAAGCACATAATGGTCCTTTTATTGTCAGGTTCAATCTGGGCCACCAACATGGATACAGAGGGAAATTCAGTGGTGGCCACAAGCCCAGGTGTACAGAGTTTTTTTATAGGGAAAAACCACTAGCCAGGTATTACATGCTTTGACAAATTTGGATTGGATAGAAGGGATATGGGGCAAGGTAATTTTTTTTTTTTAACTATTGTTCTAAACGTTGGGCACTAAACCACGTTTGAAACCATTGGGTTAGACTTTTTGGTGGGGAACCACAATTTGCTTAGCAGGATTATCTGGACTGCTCAGCAGGATTACCTAGATATTTTCAAGGGCCATGAACTGCAGACAGAATGTCTGCAGGAGCATGCTGTCCTGTATCTGTTCAAGTTGTCATGTCACATTCCTGAGGTCCTTTCTGGAACCTAGTACAGTAGGTGGTATGAGATGGTGGCCCTACCCTTAGATGGGGTCTGTATTGCCTTCACACATCAAGACACAGATCATAAATCATAAAAATATGCAACATTCTAAGGTTATATTCAGAAGGAAAAAAGAAGGAGGAGGAAGGGAGGGAGGGAGGGAGAGAGAGAGAGAGAGAGAGCGAGCTTCTATGTAAGTTCTGCCTGTGATTATTGTCTAAGGATCAACCTTAAGTTTCATTATTGTTGTTTATTTCTTTTGTTTTGCTGATTTCTTTGCTTTAAGATATATCACTTTGTCTTTATCCCATAAGAATTGGGATAACTTAACATATTTTTAAAACCTCTAACTGTGTGTGCCTCCTCCCTAAGCCCCAGACTATATTCCTTACTATATCTCAGAAGTACCAAGTTTTATGGGACTTCTGCATCTGGGCATTTAATTTAAATGGTTTATGGTTTTCATTTATGTTATTCTATATTGTTTCATATGGTTTGTCACCCTTGTAAAGACCCTGTGAGGAGGTGGTAGAAAGGATGACATTTTACCCTCCCACTTACCATAGCAAAGTAATGGAAAGATTGATATTTTTCAGCTAAAAGCTGAATGACCCCCTCATCATTCAGTAACAGATTGCTAATTTCCATGGATTTGTGTATTTACTGGAAATTGGTTTGCTGTCAATTACGTGTTTTATTTCATTGCAGTCAGATAGGACACAAGGCATGTTTTAAACAATTTTGTATTTGTAAAAGTATGTTTTGTGTCTGAGAATATTGTCTATTGGTCTACTTTAGAAAAGCTTCCATGTGCTTCTGAGTAGAATGTGTTTCAGTAGGATATTCTATAGATATCTGTTAAGTTCATTTGTTGTATAACATCTAATTCTAATGTTTCTCTGTTTAGTTATTGTTCAGATGATTTGACGATTGAATATGTTAGTTATTGAAATCATCCAGTATTAATGAACTCACGAATCTGTGACTTTAAATTCGGTATTAAATTTTTAAGTGAAGATGGGTACAATACAGTTTGGTATGTGGGTGTTTAGAATAATGATGTCTTCTTGGTTAACTTTTCCCTTCATTAGGTTCATGGGTCCCTCTTTATCTCTTCTGTTTAGTCTTAGTTTGAAGTCTAGTTTGTCAGATATTAAGATAGAATTGTCTGCTTCCTTCCTGATCCCACTTGATTATAGGAATTTTCTTTTTTTCTTTCTTTCTTTCTTTTTTTTTTTTTTTTTTGAGACAGAGTTTCTCTGTGTAGCTTTGCACCTTTCCTGGACCTCACTCTGTAACCCAGGCTGGCCTCGAACTTGCAGAGATCCACCTGCCTCTGCCTCCTGAGTGCTGTGATTAAAGGCGTGTGCCACCACCACCCGGCTGATTGTAGGAATTTTATCCTTCATTTTACTTTAAGACACTGCCTATTATTAAAGCTAAGATACATTTCTTGTAGATAACTGAGAGACGGATTCTTTCTTGACCTATTTAGTCTCTTGAATAGACATTTAAGGCTGCTGATGTTGAAAGTGATTATTGAGATGTGTATGTTAATTGTGACCATCATGTTGTTGATTGGGAGGTGTGTTGTTTGTGTTCTCAGTGGCATTTTATGTTTCAATGTTGATGCCTTTAATGTAAGGTGTAAGGAGACAGGAACTAAATAAAGGCTTTCCGGCAGAAGCATCCCTTTCAGCTAGAGGCTTTTTAGACTGGAGCCTTTTGAATGAGGACTGAGGATTTCAGTCAGAGGATTCATGGAATTGGTTAGGTGAGACATGGCCACCTTTGTCTCTCTGAGCTGCAGGCAAATTTTATTAGGGGACACAAGACACCACCACAGCTTCACATTGCTTCCCACAGTCTCATTGCCATGTTCTTCATTCCTCTCTTTGTTCTTTAATATTGCTTCCAGTATTTTCTTTAGATTGTTGGATGTAATTTTATTTTTATTTTATTTTAATTTTGATTTTTCGAGACAGGGTTTCTCTGTAGCTTTGTGCCTTTCCTGGAACTCACTCAGTAGCTCAGGCTGGCCTCGAACTCACAGATATCCACCTACCTCTGTCTCCTGAGTGCTCGGATTAAAGGTGTGCACCACCACTGCACGGCCTGTAATTTTATTTTTAGGCTGTTCATAATGTAGAAAGTTTTGCTTTCTCCTTCAATTATTGCAGATGGTTTTGTGGAATATATTAGTTTAGATTAGCCATCATAGTCATTTAGACTTTGAATATGTTGCCTAGTCTTTTCTCAAATGTTCTGTTGAGAAAAGAGCTGTTATTCTGATTTTTTAAAATATGACTAGTTTTGTTTTCCTCTTGCATCTTTTAATACACTTTTGTTGCTATGCATACTTAGTGTTTTAACTATATACACTGTGAGAATTTCTCTTCTGCACTTCTCTATTTGATGTTCTGTGTACTTCTTGTATATGCATGGGTATGGATTTTCTTTCTCTGGGAAAAATGTTCTATTTTCTTGTTGAAGTTACTGTTTATGCATTAGCTTCAGATTCTTCTTCATCTATACCTAAAATTTGAAGGTTTGCATTTGTTTCTGTTATTCTACATTTCCTATGTGCTCTTTTCTGGTGTTTTTAAATACTTTTCATATTCCTTGCTCATTTGATCTAGATCCTCTGTTTTATTTTAGAATCCTGCTATGAAATTTTTTTGCCTCGTTCATTCGACTTGTAAGAATTTTTCTTTATCTGCTTGAGTTATTGGGTTTTCAATCCCATCTTCTTCTCAGCTTGATGCTTCTTCAGTGTTTACATATCTTTGTATAATTCCATTCTCAAGCCTGGGGTTATATCTCTAACTTCCTTCAGGCTTTTTTATGTTTATCCTTTTTTTTTTTTTTGGCACAACTAAGTTGTTTGTTTTGTTTAACTGTTTTCCTTGATTTCTTGAGCTGTTTATTTGTGTCTTCTATAAACTTCTTAATTTTTTTGATGAGGTTTTTGAGTGTTCTTTCAATTACGTGTTTTGAGCTTCATGTGGTTGATTCTCATGGGCAAACATTTCTACAGTACTGGTAGTGTTTTGAGGGAAGATTCTGGTGTGAATTTTCATATTTAGGGTGTTTTGCAATGAGATATGGATATCTAATATGTTTTGCTAATTTTACATCTGAACTATGGGCAAAACATGTGTGGGTAGAAGTGGGGATTTGCTGCCACCTTAGACCAAGAAGAGGCTGGTGTAGCAGGAATCTTAAAGGTACTTATTAATAAAATCAAACCTGAGACTAGCTACTGGGATGAACGCTGGAAGATCAGAGAAGCAGAACAAGCCACAGCTACCTCACTTCGCCAGTTCCTCAGCTGGTCTTGTTTCCTCAGACTGGAAACTTCTGTGTCCTCATTCCAATGGGTCTCAGCTGAACTGTGCTGCTCAAAGCCTAAAAGCTTAACCAGCCAAATGCTTCTAGTTTCTGGTCTTCATGCCTTATATATCTTTTTGCTGTCTTCCATCCTGGGATTAAAGGCGTGTGTCACCATGCCTGGCTGTTTCCAGTGTGGCCTTGAACTCCCAGAGATCCAGAGGGATTTCTGTCTATGGAATGCTAGGATTAAAGGTGTACTACCACTGCCTATCCTCTATGTTTAATATTGCGGCCATCCTGTTCTCTGACCCCAGATAAGTTTATTAGTGTGCACAATATTTGGGGGAACACAGTACCACCATAGGCTGGGAAATGGTTTGAGAGAATGAGGTCAGATGGACAGAGGAGAATAGACTAGTGTACAGGATATGCTTCCTGGTCTAAGCGTGGATGGAATATGGGATGTAGATCTGGCTGAACAGCAAGGTCGGATGTGGTGTGAGACTGGCCTTTGTGCTTGGACATAAGTAGAGAAATCCTGGAAGAAACCAAGAAATTGGGTGGTCTGACAAAACTGGTACTCTAGACATGTGATTTTGGCCAGATGTTACAGGTTGGCAAGGATGCATTAATAGGAGGGTCAGATAGACTCACTAGTCTAGACCCTGGCGAAGGATGTGAGAGAGCTTTCTGGGTAGAGAGGTCGGGTATTTTAGAGAAGGGACCTCTTCTTCACATGTTTTTGTTTGTGAAACATCCACTGTTTCCCAAGTTAGTTTGTCTCAAGTTTATATAATACTAATACATGACAAAAGGCATTTATTTTTATTGTCTAGTAATTTCTTTTAATTTTCTTAGGAGAAATATAATTTTTGCTTAAATGTCACAGGGAACATTGTTACTTATAAACTAAATAAAAATAAAAATATTTAAATTAAAATACATTGTCATATGACTGGAAAATATAAATGATTTGAATTATTTAAAATGTATTGAATTATATAATCTTGGAAATAATACCTACCTTTGTAAGTATTCCTTGGGAATTTAAAACTGAGATATGTTAGGATATCATTCTGTAGAATATTATAGAAAAAAATGAGTTATTTCTATATTGGTGACTAAATAATCCATTTTTATAATAGCTACTGATTAGCTATTTGGTTTAATAGTGAATGATAGAATACTATGAAACTGTCTGTTACATCTGCCAATTTGTTTACTTTTCCATTCATATGTATCAGTTTGTACTGCTGATCTTTTCAGATATAATACTTTTCTATTCAGAGATATATATTACTATTTCTATTAGAATGACTGTATCTGTTTGATGAAATGACACCTTTAACATCGGGAAATTACCTAATATCTCTGATAATATTCTTGATTTGAAATTTATTTTTTTTTACCATTATAGCCATGATTTTCTTTTGATTAATATTTGCATATTGGATCATTATCAAACTGTTAATTTTACCCTATTATCTTAATGAGGATAGATTGAGATACGTAGAAAATTAATGGACAATGAAAGAAAGAGAACTTCTTCCCCGTGGGATTGGATTGAAATCTCTTGCCACATCAGAGTGAAGAATTAGAACTATTATGAAAATTATTGTCAAGTTTGGTAAGTAGAGATATTATTACTTTATATAGATATATTTAAATAAGAACGTTATGATGACAATTATGGTTAAGGCCTAATCATATCAGCCTTTATTCTTTTATTATATGGAAACATGTTCTCATCTGAAATCTCACAAATAGGACTATAAATGTTTTTGGAAAAACCATGCCTTCGCTCCCTTATTAAACCTTGTAATTTATGGTTTTACTTTACCACTCAAATAATACCTTGTGAAACTCAGATAACAACCTAGGACCTCATTTACGGAAAACAGACCAAAAAAAGATTCTTAGATACCCTTTAAAGATAGTGACTTCAGAAGCCATCACAATCATATATTTATTGACACTAAGACACTTAAGCATGACTCTGTCTTAAGAACCCTGCCCCCCCCCACATACATAAGTATGTACTGTGCATTATTCTAAGTGACTCCTTATTTGCATTTGCTAGGTTTATGATTGGTACTATTTCTTTGTGTTTTATTTATCAGTGATTGAGAGAGTAACATGTAATCCTCTAACTGTAATTATAAATTTGTATATTTTCAATTCATACATTTCAGTTTTGGTGTCATGTATTTTAGACTGAGACACTGTGAAATCCCTTTCTACAGAGTACTCAATAATCCCTTTTCCACCTGAATGGAAGTTTCTCAGAAGTGTTCCTCAGGCTGCTGTGCATAGATGAAGCTAAGTTTGAGACTTCCATTGATACTGCTGCTGAAATTAATATTTTTGTAGGGTTCTTGCTGTTCTAAAAATCCCCAGTGAAAATACATGACTTTTGGAGAAGATACTCATATCACTGTTGTGTAGAATATCATTTTAAATAAAACTACAGAAATTATACATTCTCCTGATTATTCCCATATATATATTCCCTTTGTTCTGCCATTGTTTAACTATGTCTTATTGAAAGTATTGCTCATGCTGAAGCTATCTATCACATGTCCTCTGAACACATTAATCAGGCATGGTCAAGTGTCAAAGATTCCATAGCTCATTGTTTGACTGTTCTGCAATCCCCTTGGCTAATGTTACCATGATAGATGGATTTCTATTGAGGTAGATACATTGGAGAAAGTTCATTTAATTTTGTACATTAAAAATTTTCCCCATAAACAAGAAACATAATTTAAATACATTTTCTGTTTCAAAGGTGATGTCTGCATGTTGGTTATTGTTGGAACAAGGTCAAAAGAATGATACATGGTGAACAATACTTTGGGGATCTGTGAGAGAAGCCCCAGGGCCTTTTGCCTTGGGTACATTTTGTTCCCTACGTTGTTCTCTGATGTTATTCCATCCTTCCTGTGTTAAATGTTTACATTGAACTTATATGACATGATTATTCTGGTTTGATGTTGAAACATAGCTGTAGAACCCAATCCTCAGTGTACCCTGAAACTGGATATGGCCTTCTGCCTTGCTTTTCATGCTTTTCCAGATATTATCTAGAGTATGTGTCTGGTAATTGTGTTTAAATTGGTTTGTTGTGAGAAAGTTCTGGGCAAGAGCTATTCTGTTACTATTTAGTATGTGGTTACTGTGTTTATTTCCATGTTTATCTGATCTTTTTTTTTTTTTTTTAAACTCAAACAACCTGCCTTGGGTCATTGCTTACTTTGTTACATTCATGTATGAAAGTACACTGAAACTGAAGTAAAGTTTTCTGCAGCATCAGAATGTAGTTCTCCATCCTTTAAGGCCCCCAGGTCCCAGGTCTTGCAGACAGATCTACATAGGTCAATGAAAGTCAACAGTTATGTGTTCTGTGATCACAGATGAATATAAGATTTATATCCAGGATATCATGTGCTTAAGAACATTTCTCTAGCAGTTGGTGACTTTCACTGGACTTTATAAAAAGATACCAAGGCTTAAAGTTTGAATATAAGAAGAAAACTGATCCAATAACTGAGGCTCCAAAGGGCCAATAGACTTTGAGGTTTATTTTTAACAAATAAAGCAGATATCTTTTTAATACCCAATGATTATTGGGAAAATGGATTGAGAAATTCTTCACATAGATAAATGAGGACATTAAGGCAAACTATAGCTTTCTGTTTTGACTGGAGACAATAGGAATTCCAACCTAAAACTGTGCAATTGTGAAAATACTGATTTATATGGCTCAATAGCATCAAGTGAGGACTGTGAAGACAAAGGCGTTTATAACACTCAGAATAATGTTAATCATTGTGTTGGAATGTGGAAAATTATTTTTAACTTAATTGAACACAGTGACTCTCTGTCACTTTGCTATAATTTAAATTGTTAAGATTTATATATGCTTTTTTCTTAATCACCATAGTATTTGAAAGGTGAGGAAATTGCATTCTATCACCATTGGTTCCTTAATCCTTTCAGGTGTTACATATAGGTATGGAAGCTCTCATCTGAGGTTTAGAAAAATTACTGGACATTTCAGAATTCTCTTATAATTGCTGTGTGATACCAGGAAAATGAGAATCCCCTACTGGCATTGCTGGTTTTATTTATAAAAGAATTTAAGAGCATTCTCAAAGAGAAACTCAAGGACAATTTTATCACTGTCTCAAAGTAAATGTCAGGGCTGGAAGCTGACTATAGGAAGAGTTATGTTACCTTTGTAAAGTCAACACTGTGGTCAGCCATGTGGTGGACCAACAGGCTCAGGGCTGGAAGAGGAGCTTTATAGAAAGAGTGAAGCCCATATTTCAGAGGACATGGGCTTAGAAAAATGATAGGAAGCAGATATGATAGGTACACTTTTCTGTGTAATTCATAAAATCAAGCATTCCTATGAAGCTGCACATCAGTGGTTCAGCAAAGAACTGCACTAGGAACATGGGGGAGGAAATAGCACATTATCTCCTTACAGAGATACTTATGTCCCCTCTGCCTTTAGCATGGCTCACATGGCCACACCTTTCTGTCAGCTGGTACTTTAGCCAGGTGATTGATTAGCACGACTGGGATGTTTGGTCTCCATCAAGGTCCTCTTGACCACAAGGGAACAGAATTTTATCAATGGGCCTTCGATGTATCTGGGAGAGCTGGATATATATTTACCATGTCTTTAGTCACTGTATCTTCACATGCTGAACAGTACAATAACATTTCAGGGGCCTCTTTTATACAGGCACTTACTAGTCCCCGTCATGCAGAATCTAACTTCATAGATTCGTAAAATCTAAAATAAACTAGTATTTAATGTTTCATGTTAGATCTTAATGTTTCAATGAGAATTTGTATTTATGTTAGTGATATGTACGTGTGTGGATATTTTATAGGCTCATGCATTCATCTATATGGGTGCATATGGAGAACGGAGGTCTGTTTAAGATGGGGAGGTCTTCCTCAATCAGTTCTACAACTTACTTTTTAAAGACAGGGTTTTGTACTTTGTTAGGGAACAAGATTTCAGGAACCAAACATGAACCATGGAAAGTACTAGCTAAGCCAGAGAATAAGTCATAAACCCACCGCCTTCCCCACTCCCCCAGGGCAGTAACAACTGTTTGCTAACTAGAGGCTCCCAAAGATAAGAACATTCCACAGTCAAGTGCCATGGCAAGCAAATGTAAAGAGCATTCCATGGTCAGGTAGCCTAGCAACAGAACAAATGGCCCTTGACCAGTCACCTTAGCCAACTTCCCGCAGTTGCACGACCTGCATGTCTTCCACGTACTGCACGCCTTCCACATCCCTTCCCCTTCCTGCCTTCCTGCCCCTTCCCCTCTTATGCTATATAAGCCATGTGGAGGAAAATAAAGTTTGGCAGCTTGATCAGAATACTGTCTTGCTGTCCATCTTTTAGTGTCGCCCTGTACTTTCATTCGCTCCCACAGGTGGGTCGCCCTGTTGAAACCCTGCTAGCTGGGCAGTACTTATCCCAGAGTTTATATTTTGGTGACATTGGCTGTTAAATGAGCCACTGACCCTGCTTTTTTTTTTTTTTTTTTTTTTTTATATCTTCAGTATTGGGACTAGAGATAAGAGGCTGGTATTTTGCCAGGATGCTGGGGAACAGAAGTCAGATCCTCATATTGTAGTAGGTTCTGCTTAATCCTCTGAGTCATTTCCAGCTCCTCAATGTGATTTTTTAAAAGAGATTTATCTTATTTTTATATAGGTGTGTGTGTGTGTGTGTGTGTGTGTGTGTGTGTGTGTGTGTATGTGAATGTGTATGTGTATATGTGAATGTCTGTGTGTGTATGTGTATGTGAATGTGTGGGTGAGTATGTGTGTGTGTATGTGAATGTGTGTGTATGTGACTGTGTGTAAGTGTATGTGTGTGTATGTGAATGTGTGTGTGTTAGTATATGTGTGTGCGTATGTGAATGTCTTTGTGTGTGTGTTTGTGTGCGCGCGCATGTGCTTGCACAGGAAAGAGTGCTGTATCCCTTGGAGTTGGAACTACAGATCTTTATAAGCAATTGATGTGCATGCTGGGACTGAACTTGGGACTTCTAGAAAAGGAGTGACCATTCTCAACCTTTGAGTCATCGTTACAGGCCCAATGAATGTAAATTTTAAATGATGCAAATATTTGACCCCATTGTTTTCAGGTGCTATAAATACTACTTGTAACCTTTAAATCAATATGTAAACATTTACAGAGGAAATTTTAGTATGTTCAAAAAGATTGGTTTGAATTCTTAATTTAGATGTATTACATTAATATCAGTTATTTTCTGTATGATTGAAATGAAACAATTCTATGTTAAATTTTACTATCACTTTAAGAAATATATATATACATACATGTAGCAGGAATCTTAATGGGTCTTATTAATAAAATCAAACCTGAGGCCAGTTATTGCGGTGGATGCTGGAAGATCAGAGAAGCAGAACAAACCACAGCTACCTCACCTCGCCAGTTCCTCAGCTGATTCTGTTTCCTCAGACTGGAAGACTCAGAGTCCTCATCCAGAATGAATCTCAGGTGAACTGTGCTGCTCAAAGCCTAAAAGCTTAACCAGCCCAAAATGCTTCTAGTTTCTGATCTTCATGCCTTATATATCTTCCTCTTTCTACCATCACTTCCTGGGATTAAAGGCGTGTGTCACCATGCCTAGCTGTTTCTAATGTGGCCTTGAACTCAGAGATCCAGAGGGATTTCTGCTTCTGGAATGCTAGGATTAAAGGTGTGAGTGCCACCATTTTTTGGCCTCTGTATCTAGTAGCTGTCTGTTCTCTGACCCCAGATAAATTTATTAGGTTGCACAAAATTTTGGGGAACACAATACCACCACGCATACATGTCTGCATGCATCATTTAAATAATTTAGTTCGTGTGACTTTTCCTGTGCACCTATGAGCAATGGTATATTAACCCCAGAGAGGACACAAAACACAAACAAACAAACAAACAAAAAACTTAGTTTAAGTTTAGTGGATTAGTGAGTTTACTGAAGTGGCTTGCAGGAGCATGGGTGACTCATAAGGTAGTTGCGTCTTCCAGTAGCCCAGCCCAGAATGAATGACCAATCACTAATGCTAGATCCCTTGATCTCCCCCCATGGCTTTTGGGGAGATGAGCTACACAGAGGCCTGGGTATCACCTGGAGTTGTCGATCCTTGCAGAACATCAGGAAGGACATCTTGAAACTTGTCAGTTTTATTATTTACCTCCTGTCCCTTATAAACCTCCCTGACTTCCCAATTCTTGAGGTACTTCCCTCCCTTATCAAGGAGGCAATGTTTCAGTTCAGAGGAAAGATCTAAACATGTAGAATGTAGATTTTGGGCCAACAAAGGTCTAAATTCCCTATCTCTCCTTAGAATGAAAATTTAGAGATTTCTTTACTGAATCCTTAACTTATAAAATTTGGAAATCCATCCCATGAATTCAGAAATAAGAAAAAAATATCGTCTATTCTTCTTAACAGTTCATGGAAGGTTAATGAATCCAAACAGAGCAAAACAGCTTCATATGACTTACAATCAAAACTGCTTGGTAATTGATGCACTGATGTCCCCTTTGTATAAAATATGACTATGATAGGGAATAGGTTAAGGCTGTTTTAATTTTGTTATTCACTATGTGGAAATGAACCTATCCTGCAATGTATTACTAAGTCAATGGTAGAAAAAAGGCTCACAGTACATTTAAGTTCACAGACAGACATATGTATGACAGCTTAGCAAGTGAACATTTTAGCTTATAATAAAATATTGTTTCTTTTATATTAAATTAATTTGGACAATCTCACAAATACACATCATGCGTTCTAGTTGCCTTCTCCCCTTCAGCTTCTCATCCCTCTCCCACCCCTATCCAACCCCCATCTTCCCTAATTATTTTTCTCAGGGCCAAGTTAAATGACTTTTTTGTTTGTTTGTCCGTGCCTGTTGTAAACAAAATATGGAAACTGACAGGTGGCGGTATTACCACATCTTCCAGGGCCACTTGATCAGGGAAGCATAGCCAAGTTTAACCAACATTAGAAGAAAATTCAATATGTACTGTGTGTTGGGTTCACAGGAATCATGGTCAATAATTATAAGCTGAAAATAAGATTGGAGACAGTTAGCTTCCATAGACTCTTGAACCAACAACTACAAGGAAAAACATTTTTTATAAGAAGTGCAATGAAGAGAAAAGCAGGCCCAGGCAAGGAAATCAAATCATAGATATAAAGTAGATGTAAGAATTAAGAACAATCATGTACCTGTGCCAAGTCCTCATTCTTTTATGAAGATGAGTTGGGCTTTATCAAAGGTATCTTAAGTACAGGTTTTAAATATGTGGACTAAGAGAAGAAATCAGGTCCCATAAAATAAAGTAGGCCATACTGCAAAACATAGGTAAAGGTTTCTTTAAGAAAAGAGTCAGCATGCCCTATATTCTTATGCTCTGCAATTTAAGAATTTTTTTTTTTCAGTTTGCATACCAACCTCTGCAATTACCGTGCATGATTCTTTTTCTCAGAGGGAGAATTCTGTTCTTGTGACACACATAGGAAAATCAAGAGAGGAAATCTTTGATTTTGGCTATAGCGCTGTAAGTTTCTTTCCATAGGTATTTTGCCTTCTCGATTTCAGGCCTGTGTCCAGACAGAAGCATGTCCTCAAAGCCTGACTACCTTTTACCAACACTTGTCTCTCAGACTTCCTACTGTCTCTTAATTAGTACCATTATCACAGGGAAAAAAGAACTTTAACGTGGGTGGCATCCTCTTCCTCACAACTCCCCTAGAGTAATGAAGTGAAATATGGATGCAAACATCATTGACAAAAAGTGGCCGGGGTAAGGACAATTTTTGGAGACAGCTTGATAGACAAATGAGATTCAATTTAGAATTTGCTTATTTTTATATTTGAAACATTCCACAAAGAAAGGTTGATACACACACACACACACACACACACACACTATCATTTGTCCATGGAGCAAGAAATCATCAGCACTAAGAAGATGCCAACTGTAAAGGTTTGCATAATACTCTAAGTTATTTCTTCAGTCCGCAGACAAAAATTGCCTAAAATTCAACAATCTTAAGGAATATACAGAGGGAGGAAGCAACTCTGTACTTTAGGCAATGATACAAAAGCACCTAACAAGACAAATAAATCACTTTTCCAAATGTCTACAGGTAAGAAAAAAACCCTTGTAGCATAATAGGATGGTGACAGTTCCTGAAAATGCAGAATCTAAACATCAGTGTCTGGGGCCTGATTCTACCACTTGCCAGCTGTGTGGGATCATCAGAGTAATTTAACCCCTCCAAGGCCCAGTTACATCAGTGACATGTCAGTGATAGCTTTTGCCTTTTAAGATTGTTTTGAGAAACACATAGAATAATACATGCAAGAGCTATTTGTGAGACTTAAATTATGGTTATTATTCACTCTTATTTTGTGTCTTAGAAACTTCTTTGAATAGAAATGCATAACCAGCAACTCACTTATTCTGCAATCTGCAAGAGAATTCAAAATGTTGAAAAAAATATCTTCTCTTTTATCTATTATTTTTCTTTTTGATGTTTTTTTTTTTTTTAGTTCACAGACAGCAGCCAGTCAATTACTAACCTAGATCCAAGAGTGTTAATACAATCATTCTGTGTGCTCAGAACAAATAACAAGCTGAACTGAGAAATAAATTGCTGAATAAAAAATAGCAGAGTACCAAATATTTCATAATAGTACATAGACTGTGTTGTCCAATACATCAGCCTATTCATTTTGCTGAGGATGCATGAAAGAACAATTCTCTTTATAATACATGCACATACATCATTGATTTTGTAAATTGTATTTCTTACTAAAGAATAGAATACAGAAAGCTTCAGGGGAGACAGTCATGATATTGAAAGGCAGATGAACTGAGTGTCAGAACATTTGGCCTGAGATATTCCTTTTTTAGTTGCTCAGTATCTGAACTTGATTAGGTTCAGCTCAGAGAGTTGCAGCTCAGAGAGACAAGTCTCGATATGAAAAATAGGTTATTTCATCAGTGTTTTGAGTTCTAAAGGCTCTGGTACACATTTTGTTAGCTACTATATATCTATGTGTGCACTTTTTATGTATGTTTATACATTTAGCCTATAGATTACATTTTAATTTAATAAGCATATAAATTCACAAGATAATCATTTTCTCTTTGTCTCATTTAAAAATAAAATTTTTAACATGGAAATAGTCAAATACTTTGAAATATATATCAGGTCTTATGAAATATGTGGCTGTTTATGAAAGAGAAGAAAAATGGATAGACAATATCAAGCACTCGTGTTGTGATTTTAAAATTCAGTTTATCTCAATTTTATAATAATAGAAACATTTTTTCCTAAAAAGTGCTTTAAAATGCCATTATTTTCTGTAATCAATATGTGGTCTATATTTCAACAAAGTAAAAGCTTTGGAGTCTGCAAAATGTATATGTATATATACATTATAAATTATATATCTATTATGCAAATGAATATATTAAATAGACATTTGGTTGTCTCTTTGCTGATAAATTCTTATGAAATTCTTCATACAGAAGCAATAAACATTTGAAGTAGGTGACATTAGAAAGGGACCCTAAACACTGGAGATGTGACTTAGTGGATAGAGCATTTGCGACTGTTCCAGAGGACCTAACTTCTGTTCCTAGCACTAATTTGGCTGCCCACCACTGCCTACAACTCTAACTCCAGTTTACCTGATAATGTTCCCCTATTATGGTCTCTGCAGTCATCCTCACCCACTTATGCACACACACAAAATACAAAATAAAAATAAAAAGTACCTAGAGAAAATATATTCATTTTCTTTGGATTATAGTTATCTACATTTTTAAGTCATAATCTTCCTTTCAGAGATAATTATGTTTAAATATAAATTGTTGTTGTTTGTTTCTGCCCTTTTGGGGGGCCACCCAGCTCCCAAATAAATCACACACAGAGGCTTATTCTTAATTATAAATGTCCAACCTTAGCTTGGCTTGCATCTTGCCAGCTTTCTTAACTTTAAATTAGCTCATCTATCTTTTGTCTTTGTGCTTTTACATTGCTCTATTTATGTATACCCTTTCTTTCCTTCTTCCTCCAGGGTGGCTGGCTGTGTGGCTGGGGAGCTTGCCCCTAGTTTCCTCCTTCCTTCTCTTTGCTCCTTCTTTTTTTCCTACTAGATTTCTCCTTCTATATGTTCTCTAGCCTGCCAGCCATGCTTATCCTTTCTCCTGCCTTGCTGTTCGTTGTTCAGTTCTTTACTAGGCCATCAGGTGTTTTAGACAAGCAGAGTAACACAGCTTCACAGAGTTAAACAAATGCAACATAAGCAACCTTAAAATAATATTCCCTAACAATAAGTTGTATCAGAAACTTGTCTTTTGAATTGTACTTGTATAATATTTCTTTACTAAGCTAGTTTGTTGATCATCAGATCGGAAATGTGTATATATAATTTTTGGGTAAATAGTTTAAAAGACACAAGATGGCAGTGGTAGTCTTTAAGAGTTACTGGAACATGGCAATGTCTTTAGAAACTTCAATGAATTTCTGCTTTTCTTATTATTATTAAAGACATTTGATTTCTGTGCATAAGCACTCACAATTCAATCAGGCATTTCATATCACATGGCTATACTTTGATAAATAAACCTTCAAAATTCGAAGTAAAATCAGCATCGGACTTCTTCACCAATCACACCAAAGGTTATTATAAACATAAGGTTTATAATAAGTAAGCTAGGCGGTGGTGGCACATGCCTTTAATCCCAGCACTTAGAAGGCAGAGCCAGGCAGATCTCTGTGAGTTTGAAGTCAGCCTGGTCTGCAGAGTGAGTTCCAGGACAGGCACCAAAAGAGAAACCCTGTCTTGAAAAAAAAAAAAAAAAAAAGAGAGAGTCCCTCAAATTTCACATAAATTATAATGTTTTCTATTATTAAATATTTTAGAAACTATTTACTTATTTTTATAGAATTTGCAATATTCATTTTATTAAAAAGCCTTTATTTAAAATGTATCATGTCTCACATACAGCTAGCAGGCAAAACCTAGTAATATTCTGAGAAAACTCCATATTTTTGCTTTTCTTGAAACTAGCCCGATGATGCTAAGAATGATTCTCCCTTTCTTTCATTTGCAATGATCTTTCTTTCCTTGACTCTACACAAACAATTTTGACTTGTAATTTTCCTCTTCCTGTGATTTCTTCTTGTGAATTTCATATTGTAAACTGAGAATCAGGACTAACTATCAATACTCACTTTTGTTCACTTTTCAACAATTTATTCTATTTATTTTGTCTTTTTTTTTTTTTTTTTTTTTCCAGAGCTGAGGACGGAAACCAGGACCTTGAGCTTGCTAGGCGAGAACTCTACCACTGAGCTAAATCACATTTAAACTTCTGCTAATTGGTAATGTCTGGTGGCATAATAATGACGTATAGTCTACTTATATCTGATACTAGTATACTAGTACTACGTGGCTCCTGTTTAAGCTTTCTTTGATCAGGTAATTTCTATCATCCAATTTTCACCTAAGGAAATGGAAGCAAAACTTGGAGAGCCTAAACAGATTCAACCTGGCCTGCACAATCCAGGTGTGAACACATGAAGGAGAGAATAGCTGATGTTGATCAGCACAGCAATTCAGAAAAAGCAAGCACATGTCTGTACGATAGACTCTTTTTTTTTTTTTTTAATTTCCTCTGTTCAAAGGGTCTATCTCAAACAACTATTTTAAAATCTACTTTGTATTTTCCATTCCAAAATGAAATAAAATGAGAATAGTTAAGAAGCACCGAGTAGCGGGAAGAAAAACAAAATATTATCAATTGTCAGCCTGTAAAATCATGATTTAAGTTCAACTGTTAATTTTAAGGAAGTGTAAAGATAAAAATGTCAGAAAATATGTGTTTTTGTGAAAATGGTTGTTGTTATGCTATTCAAACGCAAATGCTAGAGAAAAGTGACTTTCGGATATTTAACAGACACACTCCGGGTGGAGTAGGCTAACGTATTTGGAAACATATAACAATAATTTGGAAAAGAATCTTGCCTTTTAACTTGTCTTGTCACTTACAGTATTATAACTATTTAATGGCATGATAATGGCAAAATCCTTGATCAGAACCTGTGAGACGCCATAGAAATCCTTGGTTTTCCTGGGTTTCTTTTCTCTTCCAGGGTACACACGGGGAGCTAAAAGGAACCCTAAAGCAAAGTACTGAGTTAAGTGACTCCCATTCAGTGGGAACTGTGCAGACATACGGAAGCTTAAAAAAAAAAAAGTTCGCCTTAATTCTCTGAATCACAGGTATTTTCTCAGTAGGCATCTGGCCAAAGCCCTTTCTTTTGTGCTTGTGAATGCCAGCTACTCTTTGATGGCAGTGTCCAGGATAAAGCTCAGTGTGGAGGAAGTTCATTTCAGATACTGATCTGAAATTCATTTATCCAATGTATCTGGCCAGAAAATCTTGCTGGAAATCTTTCAAAAACAAGATGACTCCTAAGATTTTTTTCGGTAAGTCTGGAGTGTGTCTGGGGAGAAAAATGTGACATGAGCAGTTTTCTCAATGGTTTCAGTTAAGACTAAGAAATACTTGACTGAAAGAAATATAAATCCAGGTTTGAGCAAGAACATCACGTTTTTGTTGAAATTTCAATGTAAGGATTACTCTGTAAGTATCTAGTGATGTTTGAATTGTATTGCCCTGAGTTTCCATGTTTATCATTTATTCTACCAAGCTTGATTAATTAAAATTTAATGAAGAGATTATTCAAATACACGCTTGTTTTTTTTTTTTTTCTTGGTAATTAAAATGTGCACAGAATTGTTGTGCCATTGATTTCAAAGTACCCTTTCTGATGATGCTAGAGCCTCAACTGCCTTAATACAAGCAGACATGTTAGCTAGTATCCTAATGTCTTTTTAAAAACAAAACTTAATAATAAATTAAACTTATTTTGCTCTAATTCTATTTTTTGTTTTACATTTAGTCATCTAAATAGTATATTTAGCAACAACAGCAATGAGAATATCAGTGGATAAATATGATAACTATTGTTTCATGACAATTGATTGGTGTAATAATATATTTTTCTTTGGAGTTAATGTTAGCTTGTATTAAAACTTACCCGTGAGAACAGATGTACAAGAATACTGTATAAATAAAAATATTCAAGTCTTGTATAAGCCCTTAAGTTCATTGAAGAGTGGCTGATAGTTTATATCATTATCACTCTCTACTTAAAGGATTTCTAAAAACAAACTATCACTTTCTCAGCATGAGTTAAGCTGCTTTATAAAGTGAAGGAGTTGGAACACATTAAATTTTTTTGTGTGTCTCATAACTACAAATATATATTCTTTACATAATTTCTCTATTTCCAGTTCATACTTTTGAAATGAAGACCTTAAAAAAACAGTAGAATTTCTTGCATGCTACTCCATTCAATCCTGAAAGTAGAATCAATGAATCTCAAGGCTCTCTTAAACTTTAATTTTTCAGAAAGGTATACTAGGGTCAATGTTTATTAATTTTTCATGTCTCACAAGGATCATTAAAGATAAAATACCAATGTTTCCTAGGATTATCTGGACATAATTTTATGTTTTTCACTTACTATATTCTAATTAAATAGGTATATAGGGTCACATATAATTAATTTTTATGTATATTTTTAAAATAATGGTCTATATTTTATGCTTTTAAAGCAAACACAATAAAAATTTAAATAAATGATGCATGCCTTTAAATAATCGTGATATTGAATAAAAGAATAAAGATAGAATAAGTGATAGATGATAAAGGAATAATATGTAAGTAACTAAAAGTTGATATACCTAGTAACACATCCAATCCTTCTTTCCCAAGCACATCAGTTTACATTTTGCAGAAAGCTAAATGTCATATTTCATAGAAGGTAATCAGGTGAAGCCTAAGGATTTACCCAATTTGTCTATGAACATAGACATACTAAAACTAAAATAGAAGGCCAGGAATATATGACATTAACTATAAAAATACTATATTTTATAGGAGTAAAAGTAAATGTTGTTTACATTACATAGCCAGTGGGAAGCAGTTAAGTCAAATAATCGTCATGGACATTACTAACAAGGAGAACATCTTTTAGGAGAGATGGAGAGATATGTTAACAGCATTTTATCCATGTACACAGTGATCACAATTCATGAAAAACAGACTATTCATTTGAAAGAAAGCAAGGGGCAGTATGTTGGTGGGTTATAGGTAAGAAAGGGGAGAAATATATGTTGTAATTCTACTATAGTTTCAGAAACACATTTTTTTTTTAAAGAATGGAGAAATTTAATCTACCATACATAAAACAGTTAACCTCATGTAAGTTTTATTAGACAACACAAATTTCACTTTACCTTTTAGGACAAATTTATGAAATGTACTATTCTACTCTTATATCTTAATTTGGCATGTGTGTGTGTGTGTGTGTGTGTGTGTGTGTGTGTGTGTGTGTGTGTGTGAAGCGAATCCATGAGAGTCTGTTAAGGGGTATCAAAGATTTATTAGGATATAAAATGGGGAGAAATACACTTATGGATGAATAAATGACAAAGTGAACATCTGTAATGCTCCTCCGTTCTTCCTGCGGTGGGCAAGACTATGGAAGCAGCCATCCCATCTCTGTCCACCCCAAGAGAGAACAAGCACATGCCCTCCTCCTCAGTTTTAAACAGTCATGTTCCCAGGGCGGGGGGGGGGGGAAATGCCTCCCAAAGTCATTGGCTGAACAAATTCCCACAATGTGTGTGTGTGTGTGTGTGTGTGTGTGTGTGTGTGTGCTCTTGTTATCAGATATGACATAAACACAGAAATGGGATTGTGAGACAGGGGAAACAAGCCTGAAGGACAAGGAAATAGAGTAGGTAATGGAATATACATGCTATAAAAGCAGAAGGAAGGATTCCATGGAAGGAGAATATATTACAGATGGGAACATGGGAAAGGCAGTGGGATAAAGTCATCATTCAGAACAAAGCACACTAACATGCATGTGTGAAATTGCTACATATAGTGAAACCCATTCTTTTTATGTCAACTTAAAAGTTAATAAGCAAGTAATTCTGTCAGTTGCCACCCTTGCTTTTTTTTTTTTCCTTTCTATTCATGTTACTCATTAACACAAGGATATTCAATAACTCAGTGACATTCAGTGAGACAGATATGTTTATATTTGTCATTTTCCCATATACAGCTTGTTCAGGAATGGACATGATAAGTTGTACCTTATTTCTGAATGTGTCCAATCCACTGTAGTTAGATTTTTCCTGCCTGGCCCACAGTCAGGACAAATCTCTCTCATCCATCAGGCCCATAGATGCTCAGACCCAACCAAGTAAACACACAGAAACTTATATTGTTTACAAACTGTATGGCTGTGGCAGGCTTCTTGTTATCTACTTCTTCTATCTTAAATTAACCCATTTCTGTTAGTCTATACTTTGCCACATGGCTTGTGGCTTACCAGTGTCTTTACATGTTGCTTTCCATGAAGGCAGCTGGCGGTGTCACTCCCCAACCTTTTACTTCCCAGAATTCTCTTCTCTCTTGTCCCACCTATACTTCCCGCCCGGCCACTGGCCAATCAGAACCTTATTTACACAGAGCGATATCCACAGCAATCCACCTTGACTAAATAGGTTAAACCAGCAATACTGTTTCTCATCTATTGCCACACAGGAGAAACCAGGGAGAACCAGGACTCCTTTGTCCAAGAGAAGTAGCATTATACAAAACACCCTTATAACCTGTTGATTACATAGAGGTTATGCTCCTGCCTATGATTTTTGTATTATCAACTTAGTTTGTATTATGGAGTTAGTATAATAAGAATGCTTTTCTGTGGAGATCAATGTAAGTTAACACTTTTAAAAACATGATCTGTTTAATACTTTTCAGGAAAGCTGTTTTATATTCATTTATAAATACTTTGATAATAAGATAAACTCATTTTTCATTTGTATTTATAATTCTATGATTGATGGATAAAACTTGTTAGATTATCTCATAAATACACTATTCTTCCTTGGAAGAGATGTTACTAATGTAGTTAATATATGAGAATGAATTATCACCTCATAATTAAATAAGCCTTCTATGGAAGCAAGAATCACAGAAAGTCAGTTTTATTATAGGTAATATTATTTTAAGTACATGAAGTTTTCTGTACCTTTATACCTTGTTGTAAACTATGAATGCATGCAGATGTGTTATATAGTTAAAAAGTATTTATTGACTAAAAATGACTACTTAATATGACTAAATAATATATCAATTATATTTTAAAGTAGTCTTTTAGATAATAGGAAGAAGAGGATAGTAGAAAAAATGGAATATATTTGTAAATGGAGGCTTTTGTGTCCCACCTGGCCCCATGGTCCTGCAGTCACTTTTAAAATAATCATTCAGAGACTTAACATTAATTACAAACTGTTTACCCTATTGCTCAGCCTTATTATTAGCTCTTACAAGTTAAATTAACCCATTTCTATTAATCTATGTTTTGCCACATCTCATGGCTTTACTCGTGTTCTAATACAACTTGCTCCTCTGGTGACTGACTTTCTCCCTGACCCCAGCATTCTTCTTGTATCTCTGCTTGGATTTCCCACCTAGCTCTATCTTGCCTTGCTGTAGGCTAAAATAGCTTCTTTATTAACCAATGGTAATAAAACATATTCATAGCATACAAAAGGGTTATCCCATAGCATATATTATTCTGGTTTGTTTTCTATTGGTATTATAAAACAGTGACCAAAACCAGCTCAGGGAGTAAGGGTTTATTTTGTTTATATTTTAACTTCACAATGCATCACTGAGGAAGTCGGCCAGGAATTAAAGCAGGAATCTGGAGGCAGGAGCTAAATCAGAGTTACTTCTTGGCTCACTCCTCATGATGTGCTTATCTTGTTTTTTTTTTTTTTTTTTTTTTTTTTTTATAAAAACCAAGATCACTTGACCAGGGGTGGCACTACCTACTGTAGATTGAACCCTCCCATGTGAATTATTAATAAAAAAAATACCTTATAGATTGTCTACAATCTAATCTGATGGAAATAATCCTTCAGTTGAGGCTCCCTTTTCTTTAGATAATAGTGAATTCACAAAAAACTAGTGAATTCAGTTGATCCCTTTGCAAATTGTCATAAAACAATCACTATTAAAGCATAACTTTTCCTTTTTTGTTTACCAAAAACTCTCATGTTTACATCACATTATACAAGTATTTCTAGCTTAATATTCTTTAAAAATTCAACATTTTAAAATCTAAGTTCTTTTGAAAAATGTCTATTGTCTCTTTGCATACTGTGTGGGATCACCTGTGGATCAGTCGTACTGCATTTAGTAGGCCTTGGTTTCTTGCTATTCTCTATACCCTTTGGTTCTTATAATATTTCTGCCTCCTCTTCTACAAAGTTACTTGAACCATGAGAGAAGGGATTTGGTGGAGATATCTCTTTTATCACTGAGTTTTTCAAAGGTCTCTTATAAATACCACGCTTACTCACCATGCCAATGTTACCGAATGGTCCTGAGGAATTATACCAGGCCGGTTTGGAGCAGCCACAAGAAGATTGAAGCTGTGACATTTTATTGAGAACAATCAGACTTTTTTAACCCTTATCAGAAAGGTAATATAGTGGCTATTGCCAGGATCAATACAGTTGTAGTTCCCAGGATACAATGGTATGTGCAAACTCTACAGGGTATGCAAGATTAATGTCTAAGATCAATTGCTCTGTCAAGCTTCCATGTTTTCTTGACCTCTAAGGGAACATACAGAGAAGCAAAAAGTAGTTGAATGCTTCACTGCCTGGGGAAGTGTGTTGGTCTCTCAGGAACTGAAAGGCACACAGTGCTCCAGCAACCATGGACTCTAACCAGAAAAACCTGTGATACATGCCTCTCAAAGCAGCTAGGCCAGGCCACCTCTATAGTTTCTTGATGTCTTCCACTTTGAACATTGTCCAATTGTTGATTTTTGTATTTGTTTCTATCTACTGCGTAAAGAAGCTTCTCTTATGATGACTGCAAAATCCAAAGTGTCTCAAATGTGGGATCTATAAAATACAATTTAAATATTTTCTTACTCAAGGAAGGGAGAGCCAGCATATAGATACAATCATATCAAAAGCAAAACTGAACTCCAAGAATATAAATAACTCAATTTCCAATATCTGGAACTCAACAATGCTTCTCAGGGCTCTAACAGGCCTTGGTAGTCTCCCTTCTTTGCCACTGCAAATATAGGACACCTAGACTGTCTTGTAGAATCTGCTCAGCTCTCTCACACAGCTGCTGTTTTCCATGGTGGTCAACCCACATTCATTGTCTTCAATATGCTGGGGTCTACAGTGTAATGGAATCTCCATCTGTGGTTGCTTCTTCCCTCTGTTCAGATGCTCCAAAGAGTCAATACAGAGCTAACCCTCCACTGCTGTTTGAGACCTTAATGCCTTCTAAGCAAGAACCAAGTCAGAGACACTTATTCATTAACAAGTCTGGCTACCAACTTGAGATTCAGTATTGGTCTACCTTGACCACACATTTTATGAGCTAACTCAAAAAATGCTTTACAGAAGATTTCACTTCAATGATATTGGCATCTTGCTAATCACAGCTAATTTCCCAGTCTTTCCTACTAATATTAATTGTCACAGTAAGGCAAAGATTTTACTTCAGTGATGCTAGCCTGCTCTTTATCACAGATAGTTCTTCAGATACAGCTGACTAGAAACCATGTATTCTTAATAATCACAAAAGGCCCCATTAGAGTCTTTGAGGTACTCTCTGCCTTCCTTTGAAATCACATTAGACAGACTTCCATTGTCTGCATTACTTTCAAAATCATCTTGTAAGTTCCCATAGAACAGTTCAGTAGGTGTTGAGCATTCAAGGACTTTATATCAGAGTCTCAGATGCTTCCACAGTATTCCCTCCAAAATAAAATGGCCATGTCCATCACAGCAATATCCCACTCCAGGTACCAATTTTCTGCCATACTTTGCTCTCTCTGTTGCTGTGATAAAATACTTAAACTAAAAGCATCTTAGGAAGAAGGGATTTATTTTGCTTACAGGTCCTGACCACAGCCTATTACTGAGGGAAGTCAGGCCAGAAGCTTGGGATGAGGACATATATCTACCACTTTAGAAGACAAAATAAAAACAGAACAGTATTATGAATTATGGATTTTAGAAAAAACAGTAGCCTCCTTGGAACTGCATTTCAGCTGAGTATTCTATTTCCTACCTGGCAATTTTGACAGGCAAAGACAACACTCTTACTCATGATATAGTTACAGATTCTTCAGTATTGTTCTGGTGAAAAACAAAGAAACCTTAAATTTTAATTACATTCCAATATTTTAAAAGTGATGGACCACATGTGGGGGTATTGTGCTTGCTGGAATCACAAGTATGGTTTAATAAATTCACCCTTAGGATTGCTGCTATTCTTAGAAAATTTTTATTACTTGTAGGAATTTTTTTGGTAACACCATAAACTTTTATATTTTGACTATAGCTACTTTCTATTTTGATTAGAGCAAGTTTTGTCAAAGATTTTAAATTTTCAATTTCCTTGGTATCATATTCTACACATATTTCATTTTTCATTTATTTTCTCTGACCTGCCATTTAAAAAATAATAATTAAAAGGAAAAATTATTTCACTTTGATATTTTTCTAAGATAAATATCAATCCTAATTAAACATGCAATATAACAGTTAATGGGATTTCAGACACTTATGTTGAGTGGTGTAAACAAAAATTATTGATGATAGAAGGTAAGTTAAGCAGACTTTGTCTTTCAAAGTTTGCCTATTACTGAGTATAGAAACTTTATGTTTTAATAACTGTTTTTTTGTGAAAGAAGCAAGTAAATTGATCTTTGACTGATTGAATTTGGAGTCCTAGTATATTTTATATTAAATCAGAATTTATAAAAGATTAATTTCAAAAGAAATGTTCATTGTGATAATGTACTTTTGTTCTGAGTTAAGGAGAACATAATGCATTTTTGCTTCCTATTCCACTTGTTCTGATGGATGAGCAAATTTTTTCTGGTAATTTGGTGTCATTTCAACAGTGCTATGAGATACCTGGAAATTAATCAAACAATTACCCATGTCTGTGACTAATTCCCAAGGTTCTTCTTTTATCAGTATGACAGCCTCAACTCCACTAATAATTTTGATTCAAATCGCCAAATATTTTCCCTAAAAATACATTTTATCTTATCCTTTATATAAGAAAACATTTTATCTATAGCATGCATCTAATTTCCTTTAGTACAGACAAAGTCATAAAAATTATATTGGAGAGATGGTAAAATGCTATGATCTATTTTCTTAAATTGTTCCTGAGACAATTTATATCAATTATTCAGTCTTTGTTATCTTTGATTTGTTAAAGTTTTTCATACTTTTTCCTCTTTACTTATTCTTATCTTAGTCTTCATAATTAAAATATTTTGATAAGGACTAGCATGATGGATCAGCTGATAAAATGCTTGCTTTGAATGCCTGAGTCCCTGAGTTAGATCGTTCGAACCCATGTGGTGTTAGGGGAGAACTGACTTCATCAAGTTTCTCTCAGACCTCCACACTCATGCCTTAGCATGCCCCCTCCCCACACACATACAAATAAACTACAATGTAAAGAAGTCATTAGGGTCTGGAGTGAAGGTCCTGGTGATTATGAGTCATTCTTGCTCTTGCAGAGGTCTTGTATATGATTGAGTTCCCAGCATCCATATGGTACCTCATAATTGTCTGTAATTCCAGTTTCAGAGAATCTAATAACCTTTCCTGTCCTCTAAGGGTGACACAGGCCTGTAGTCCACTTACATACATGTAAGCAAAGTACATACACTGAAAATAAAAAAAAAGATGTATATCTTTTAAGAAAAACCACTTAATATTAACTTACCTTACCATAATAAGATTGCAAGATTGATATTTCCTCTTTATCTTTCCTTCATTTACCTGTTTATTTTTTTTAAGAAAAATTTCCACTCATTCTACATATCAACCACAGATCTCCCTTTTATCCCTCCTCCCGCTCTCCCCCTGCTTTCCCTTGCCTCAATCCCACCCCCATCCATTCCTCCAAAAGGGTAAAGGCTCACTTGAGGAGTCAGCAAAGCCTGGTATATTCAGTTGAGGCTGAACCAATTCCCTCCTCACTGCATCAAGGGTGTGCAAGGTGCATGAGCTGCCTTTCTGGAACTGTCTACCTATTTTAAGATTATTATCAAAGCCCTTTTCAGTTCTCTTCACAGCTATTGTGCAGATAAGATGTGTTATTCACCTCTAACATTACATCTATTATGCTAATTTATATCAGTGGTATGATCAATATTAATATTATATTCTGAAGTTATGAAGATTTGATCCAATAGTTAGGCAAATCTAAAGTTAGCATAGAAGTATAGCATAAAGTTTGTACCATCTTCTTTCATTTTTGAAATCTCTCTCCTTAAAGAAGTACAGTCACACTAACCAGTAGTCAAATATCTATTTTAATAAAACATGCCCAAATTAAATAGGAGATATTTTCCATTCAATTTTTGTTTTTGAGTTTATTATTTAGTTTATTGGTTTATTTTAAATATTCACATATAAAACAATAGGATTCAGCATGATACTTTTTTACATTTTTTTTCCCCTTTGGCTTAAGTCACCCACTGCCCTCCTTAGCTGCTGTGAAGAGACACCACGACCATGGCAATAACAACTCTTATAAATGAAAACATTTAATTGAAGTGGTTTGGTTACAACTCAGAGGTTCAGTCCATTATCATGGTGGGACATGGTGGCACATGGGCAGACATGGTGCTGGAGAAGCAGATGAAAGTCCAACATCTTGCAGGCAACATTGCATGAAGCTTGAGCACCTGAGTTCTCAAACCCTCCTCATTCCCGGTGACACACTTCCTCCAAAGGGGCATGTTTACTCCAATAAAGCCACGACTCCCATTCGGCCATTACCTCTGTGGGCCGTTTTCTTTCAAGCTACCACACTGCCCCAACTTATTTCTGATTTCTTTTCCTCTAGCAGCCACTCTTTTGTGTTTTATGTCCCATATATTAAAAATTACTTCAAAAATTTCCCTTCAAATACCTCAATTCTCCTTCCCAGTCCCCTTTGTACTAGCACCACCAAAATCTATTACTGTTCTTCTCATAAAATCTTAAAATCTTAAAATCTGGGTCCAAAGAACAGAAAATATTTAGTATTTCTTTCTGAGTCTGGGATACTTTGTCTAATATAATTATTATTTTCATTCTTTTCATGCAAATATCATGATTTTGTTTTTCTTTATGGCTCAATAATATTTCCTTGTGTATATGTACCTTAGTTTCTTGATCTAGTCTTTTATTGATGGAGTATCAGGAAGGCTTCTTTTCTTTATTATTGAAAATAGAACATGAATAAAGGCAAATGTGTAACAATTTCTGTGATAGAACTTAGAACTCTAAGTATATTACTAGATGTGATGAATCTGATCATATTTATTTTTTGCTTTATTTCCTCTGATAAACCTCGATATTAATTTTCACAGTGGTTATACCAGGTTATACCACTATCATCAGTGAACAAAGCTTTCCTCTTTCTCTGTGTCCTCAGCAATGTTTGTTGTTGTTTTCTTGATGATGTGGAAAGGATGGGATGATATTTCAAAATAGTTTTGATTTGCATTTCCTTGATGGCTAAGAATGTTGTATGATTTTAAAAATATTTATTGCTCATTTGTTTTTCTTCTTTTGAAAATTAGATGTTCACCCACAAATACCATTGAAATGTTTCTCTAGGTGTTCGCATTGTGCAGTGCTTTATATCTTCTATACATATAATTTTAAGTGATAGACATTCAATCTTGATTTTATCCAACCCATTCAGTTAGCTATGTAAACACGTTGGATGTTTCTCATTCATCTTCAGCACCAAATATATCTGCTTTTTGTGAGCCCTTTTGTGAGAGGATGCTATGACTCATGAAATGCTGTATTCAACAGAATGGAAAAGAAAGGCTGCAACTTTAGCATGATCAGAATACAGAAGATTATGAACTTCTCCTATGGGACATATGATCCCAGAAATTCAAAGTCTTTCTTCCTTGACTTTTGAGATTATAATATAATTGTGTCATTTTCCTTTCTCTCTCCTCCCTCAAAATTCTCCCATATGCTTCTCACTCTTTTTCAAATTCATGGCCCCTTTAAACATGTACATGTATATTTCTAAATATGACTTGCTATATTTATCTAATACACCATATGTATGTTTATGTGGTTTTGACAATACACACACAAAATAATCACAATAAAAACCAAAAAAACTAAAAAAAAAACAAAAACAAAAACAAAAAACTCAAAAAACTACAGGCAACAAGAGATGTTTAGAAATAGTTATAGTCTTTTTTAGAGAGGAGCGATAAATTGGTTATTCAATATCAATTGTCAGAGCTGAAAACATACTTACAAGGAAGAGCATAAAGTCAAGGATTTTCGTTGGATTGTACCTTCCAATATAATGTCCTCGAATGAGCCACTAATGGTGTTTGTCTTTATCTTTCATTTATCAAAAGGGCCTCTTCCCATGGAAGGTTAACTTTCCCTAAACAATTCAGAGGGAAATTTAGGCTTTTCTTATGTATTTTTCTTCCTGTATATATATATATATATATATATATATATATATATATATATATATATATATATATATATATACACATATGTACACAGAATGTTTATAGTCTTTGTGTTCGGCGATATACATCACATCTTTGTCTGTTTGATATAACTTTGAAGCAGAAGCTGACATATTAATCCTATTCTAATCCATAGCAGACACTAGGTTTATTTTTGTCTATCCTGTACATTTGAACAAATGTATAAGGACAATATCACAGAGACTCTCTACTGCAGTGGAAATTGAGAAACTCAAATAACTCTGCAAACTTTCTCCCTTTCCCAGTTCCTAACCACGGCTGATATTCTTATCATTTCATAGATTTATTTATTTGTTAACTTATTTTTTTTATTCTTACAGAAGGTAGTATATTTATCCTTACTAGGTTTATCAAACCTTGTCTACTAGCCTATTAAAAGGCATTTTGCTTGTTTCCAAGGTCTAGTCATTGTGAAGGAATCTTCCATAAACATCTATATGGAGAATTTATTCAGGCCTGGGGTTTCAGTTTAGTTAGACAAAGCCAAAGCATGTGATTATTGTGTTTTATGATACATGTGCATTTAGGATTCTAGAAAACTACCATGTCTCAAAGTTTATTTTTTATAATCCCTTTGTCAGTGAGTAAGAAAGAATTCTCAAGATTCAGCATTCATTTCAGCATTTGGCAATAGTGTTGGATGTTGGTCCTGTTAAAATATGTGTAGTAGTGATACCTCATTTACATTTTAACTCATATGTCTCATTTGACATGTTCTGTGAACCGCTTTCTATGTGTATTTCTCATCAATATGCATTCTCTGGGGAAACCTCTATTCTAGTCTTTGGTCTACCTTATATACTTGGGCTGTTTTTATGTTGTTCAGTTTGAAATTTTCCTTTTGATTTTTTGAATAAGAGTCCTTGTTGAAATTTGTGTTTTGAAAATATTTTCTCCCAGTCTACAGCTCTCCTTTTTATTTTCTTAACACTGTCTTTTCAAGAACACAGAATTTAATTCTAGCAGTACCCAGCTTATCAATGTTTTTCCAACTTCTCTTGCTTTTGATCTCATATCTAAAAACCTCTGTCCACACAAAAAGGCCACCTAGAATTTGTTCTTCTGTGAATTTTATGTCCCAGGCATTTGAATGCTTTGGTCTCCATTTGGTAACAGTGTTTGGGGAGGGTTAAGAGTGGTAGCCTTGCTGGAGGAAATATGTCACTGATGGCCGGTTTTGAGAGTTTCAAGGTGCAAGCTACTCCCAATCGGCTCCTTTCTGCTTTGTGCTTCTGGTTCAAGATGCAAACCTTCAGCTTCCTTCACTTGCGGCCATACCTACTGCCGGAATCCACGTCTCCCTGCTCTTGTTTGTTTCTGTTGCCTTGGTCATGCTGTCTCATCACAGTAGTAGAAAAAGTGACTAATGCAGTTAGGTAGCCTTTTGAACACTCTTTAATGAGTACTTTTTAAAAAAAATTTTCTGATGCTCAGCTACCTTTCTTCTTCCTGTTTGATTAATGCTTTCCAAAATTGTAAAGCAATGTTAAAGCCTGTGGTGTAGAAGTCATTCTTCCCACTTTATGAGTATACTCTCATGTTATCAATCAGTGGCCATGCCTGTAACTTCCAGATATGTTTCAAAGAGCATACAAAAATTTCTGTGGATGCTAACTGAAGACTGTCTTTTTTTTTTCTTTTCTTTTTACAGATGAATTTTTTTCTGAGATTCAAATGAACTAAATTTAAGCATCCTGTCTAGGTGATATTTCAAAGACCTTAGCTTTATTAACTTTTGTGTTAATACAGAAAGCAAAGCAATGCAAAGCATTTGGTGGTTTTCTTTAATTCACTTCTTCGTCCCTCATTTACCTCTTCAAGGAATAACTCCCCATGGATAGACAGAAGATGTGAACATCGAAACACTGTAAGATCCAGTGAATTGTAAAGCTGATTTTCTGTGTTTTGTAGCTGGCTCCCAAAGGTTTTCAAAACAATTATGTAGATCTCCCCAGCATTGCTTTTTTAAATATTGCTGTTGGTTTTATTTTCTTCAGGGTTCAATAAAGTGCCAAGAGTTCATTATTGTCTGGCTATTTACGGTGACTTAGATGTAGACAGATTTAGAAGCCTGTTCTTCTTTATATGGTTGCTGCCAGAAGTACACACATTGTGGTTCCCAAATGTGATACATTCAAATTGCACACGACAACATGTGGTAAAAAACAAAAGACCATGCTTAATCTTTTGTTATGCTATTGCAGGAGATTAATGCTGTGAACATAAATGATTATGATGCTGTTAACTAAACATGAAGTATATGGTTACCTAGTAATTGGCAGAAATCATAAAGATATGAACTCAAATATCCTGAACAGTGGCTAAGTAGAATTATCTTCCTGGACACATGAAATTTTGACGATACTGAGGTGTTTTGATACCATTTCACTGTATTTTACTGCAATGAGGTAAATGGTTTAAATAAGTATGATTATTTTTTCTTCATGCTCCATGCCCCAGTCCATCTTTTCACTGTGTCTCATTTAAGGTAATTGTACACATTGGTGTGTTTACATAATATTTACTGAAATCTGTGATATATATATATATATATATATATATATATATATATATTAGTTGTTGTTTTAACATTTTTGAGAAATAAGGTTACCTCAGATTTTTTCTTTTATTTCACACGCAAATCTCATGCTTAGTGCATCAAAATACCTAAGGGAATAATGTGGCAGAAGAATGTTATTCCCAAACTTACTTTATACTAACACAAGAAGAAACAGGGTTGGGCTTGCATATCTAATTCAGAGGACTGTGTCAATTGTTCATACATTTCAGAGCTTACTAGTGATGTAGAATTAGTTTATAAATAGTCTACTGGTGAAGATTATAGAAGAATGTTACATATTTCCATTTCTTATTTTGCATACATTAATTCAACCTCAAACAATCCTCCTCCAGGTGTGTAAGGCATTTGAAATGTTGCCTCTTGTGAAAGTAAACTAAGGAGAATAGGCTTGAGTTTTAATTGTTCATTAAAATCTGAAGACCTTTCCAACTAGCACAGGGAATAGCGACAGGAAATACATGACATCTGGGTCATACCTATGCTATTATCTGCTAAATGAGCTAAGAGAGACTTTTAAAGTTGTAAAATTATGCAAAAAAATTAAAAGAAAAAATAGGACAAGTAGATAGCTTGTCTCATAAGAATAAATGTGAATGAGTCTAAAATTATTCATTTTTAAAACCGTAGTAGAAAACCCTTTTTCTTTTATAAAAACAGAGACCAGTCTTGGGTCTATTGTTGTTTAGGATATGTCTTGCATTAGAAAGATGTAGATCCATCTGTTGTTCCACATATGTAGGGCATTTGTAAGGAAATAAAGATTATATTCATTACAGATTGCCTATCTCTTCTATAAGAGGTAGATTCAACTTGGATGAACATACATAACAACCCAAGACTTCGTTATTCTAAGTGTCTGTATTTAGAAGTCTCATACACTAGAGAAAATTAGTTTTGACTCAATTCAACATATGTTTGTTTTTGTTGTTGTTGGATGTCAGAGAATATATTGACAAGTTTTAACATATTTAAATGTAATCAAGTTACAGACTTTATATTGTCTTAATATGGGAGTGTAGAAAGAATAGAAAAATGGTAGATGAACAAAAGGTTAGAAAACCTGCAACCTCAGGAGGACGTTCTCCAGCTTAATGTTGAAAGCACATTTGTCCACATTTTCTTTTGTATGTTTGTTTCTTTGTTTCAAAATGTAGAATATAGCAGGGTAACTAGTCATTTAAACTCTGAAACTTCTATACAAAACTTTAATTATAATAAAAATCTAATAACATAAGGAAATTTCAATAATTAATTTCTTCTCTGCCTTAGAATTTAACAATATTTTTATCTTCACAACTGATTTTGCTGAGAATTTAAGAATATGTTTGATATTCCAGACTTCGTTAATTCAGAATTATCTATGGTCTGAAGTTCTACAGGATTAAATAATCTTTTTCTTCTTAAAAATAACTTTTGTTAAATTGAACATTTCAACATCTATGCATTCTAATTCTTAATAGAGTATAGTTCTAGTTAAAAGAAAAAAGAAAAATAAATACATGGGTTATAATCTCTTAGTTATTTATATGCAAGCACATCTTACCATTACCAGCACAGGTGGTATTTGATATCCTTGTTATTGTCAAAACTGTGGGAAAACAATAAGAGTTATATAATCAAAATTCTCCCTAGAACTCATTCACAACTGCAAAAATTGATAGTATATTGTTAACATTACTATTTGACTGGTGCTTATTAAAATATTCTGAAAATGAAATAAATATGAATTCTATTACTTACAGCCTACTGTTCTGTCTTAGTATTTTATTGGGAACACTAAGGGCTCTTGTGTCATATAACATTCAATAATAGAGAGAAATTTTGCATAAACTTAAAATTCAAATGCCAAAATAATTGAGGCAAACATTCTTCAGCTTATTTTTGAATGCATTATTTTAAAGCAAATATTTCAATTGAGTAGCCACAGATGGGGGTTTAGAATAACATTTTATGAACTCATTCTTCTTTATGTAGCATTCTTTTGTGCATTCTCTATTATGTCATTCCAAATGCTACCCATAGGTGAAGAGGAAAAAATGCTGAAAAAAATTAAAAGCATTGCCATTCCTAATCATTCATCAAAGGCTGAGAAATATAATGTTACATGGATGTGGTCTCTATTTATAAAACAAAAATCAAGCAAAGGGAAAGGTTAGAAACCTTATTCAAAGGAACAATTTTACTTAATAAGGACCATTATTAAAACAGTTGTAGTCTAATGTGATTAGTGTGCACTAAATTCACTTAAATAAATTAGGCTATTTCATGTCTAGTAAGAGGATTCATTTGTAGCTTCAATTTATCTAATTCCCAAGGTATTTCTCATAGAAATTTACTCTTTCTCATATCTTTCATGATATGATAAAATGTGAATATCAACCTTCTCCAAACACTCACATGCTGAATTCCTCACGTTCAAAGTGATGTTATCATGGATCCTCAGGAGGTAAAAATACTTTGTGCTCATATCTCTAATGAATGGCCTGTTACTTCCTAATTAGCTTGAGGATGCTCTTTCTTGCAGATTCCAGAACATGAGGTCAAAGGGAGAACCTGCTCTCTAAAGCCAGAAAGGGAGTAGACCTCAGAGACTAAATCTGCAATTGGCCTTGAACTTGGAATCTCAGACTCTAGAACTAGAAAAAAAAACAAATGAATTTCTTTTGTCAAGAATTTTCTGTTGTCTTTAACAGGTGTCTTGTTGAAATATTCTGATTAAGAAAGTAAACAAATCAAGACATGTTTTCTGAGCCTCCCACCCAGCTTGGGGTTTGTCACCCCAGAAGCCAGTGCCTCTAAAGATTTATAGCCAGACACTGAAGTCAATGCCAGTTTTTCTGAAGCTCAGATTTTATTCTAACCACAGAATGGTGCCCTTGTCAAGGAGACAGTTCACACACTGAAAATATTGCTGCACAGTAACTCTGTTACTAAGAAGTCAGACCATTGTCTAAGTAGTGAACTTCATTAAATGAGTATTTTCTGTTTGTTTGTTTTCAAACAGGAACCTGACAATAGCTCAGACTGGTCTCAAACTAATGATCCTCTTTCAGCCTCTCAAGTGCTGGGATGATACACACACACACACACACACACACACACACACAAAACAAACAAAAAACAAACACATACACAAGCACACATTATTTCCACTTAGCATTTCATAGGACTTCAAAGCTATCAATTCCTTTTCTTTGCTTTCATACACATTCTCAAGTAAAAATGAATATAGATTTGATAAATTCTATTTTTTAAACTGGTACCTCAAAGTCTGCTATTGCCCAACATACTTTAATTCTGCTCCTATTCCTTCTTCACCTTCTTTAGTGTCTCCCAGCACTAAAGGAACCAGGCTGGATGTCAGCAGGCTCATGTGATCTTCCAGGTGTTAGATGTAGGCATATAGGCCCATCCAACTTTTTGTGAGGGTTCTGAGGGTTTACATTTAGGTCCTTGTACTTGCCCACAAGCCCTCTTATCCACAGTATCCATCACAGAAAGAGTCAGTGTTTTAAATTCAAAGGATATGTTCAGGAGTTTTGCTAGAATAGAGAATTTTACCACAATTTCCAATGCTCTTCCTGGTCTACTTGTGGTCTACTTCTGACCCATGACACTAAGCTTTTCTGTTTTCTATACTTGGTGTCAAGTTTGGTAGCAAAAGAATTTTCAAAAAACTTACATGAGAAATTTTAACTTCTTTGTTATAAAATCACTATGCACTTGCACTGAGCTTTTCCTAATGGGAATGTTTTTCCATATGAAACACAATGTTAGATAAGAATAGACTACATGTCACAATGCAGCTATACATAAGTAGAAATTACTGATTGTGTAACATTGGTGATCTTGAAAATTTCTTCACATCAAATTATAAATGAATTCAATAAAAATGGGAAAATGAATAGCCACACATTTTGGTGCATGCCTTTAATCCCAGCTCTCAGGCGACAAAGGCAGGCAGAATTCTGAGTTCGTGGCCACCCTGGTTTACAAAAGGAGTTCCTGTATGGTCAGGGCTAGACAGAGAAACCCAGTATTGAAAAATCAAAAAGAAAAAAAGGGAAGAATGATGATGATTATATTTAAAGTATAGAACTCTCTATAAAAATAAGATTTGTTTCATTTTATTTTGTTAAATCATTTATTCAGAGATAAGATCTTAATATTTAATATTAGACTCAAACTTCTAAAGCACAGATATGAATAATTATACCCAACCAAGTAGAGTAGGTTTTAATGTGGTAAATTAATAAATTTAAGACAAAAATAGAGCAACTTGAAGAGGAAAATAGTATGTAGAAAACTGTCTAATTTTCTCATGTTACAAAAATCAAATAAAACAATAACATCCATTTTTTTCATGTCCTAAAAGTTTATTTCAAACTATTCTCTGACAAAGTAATTCACTGAGATTTAACTTTAGTTCAATTTTAGAATATATGTCGAAATCTGATTAGTTCTGCAAAAACGTATTTAAACTTCAGCTCCTGGAGTCAAGGTATTTGGTTTCAGCTATATTTTGGAAAAAAAAGGATTGGTTAGGTGACCTATGAAGACCTCTGAGTTGTATAATTTTATGAGTCAGTTTCTTCCTTCTTCATGGAATTGAATCAATTTTAACTTTTAGTTCTAGTCATTGGAATAGGAAACACAAAGTCTAGGGTCTTTGGAAAGGTCTAACTATTGAACAAATCCTTGACCCTTGGCAAATTGAGGACACCTCTTTTGCTGTTTTCTTTAAATGACACTTCTGAAAAAACTCCTGGGGTCATGAGAGTATTAATAGTTTAAGTATTAAAAGTGTTATATTAAATATAAGCCTTTCAGTGAAATGAGGAGGGTTCTTGTGCAGTATCGTTTTAAAGGACTTCTATCCTTTTGTCTTTCTTTTGCTGAAGCTGAGAGTAGAATGTTAAGTGAGAGTCCATTAATTTGAGAAAAAATATCTACTGTCAATACTTTCAAAGCACCATGCAAGATCTGAGGGATCTAGTGTAAACGGTGAGAGAAGAGGACATGGGTGGGACACCTCAGTAACTGAAAATGGTGAGGTTTGTTATCTCAACTGATATGTTCCCTTTATAAGGATAACTCAATTTAAACTCAGTCCTCCTCTCGAAAACAATTAAAGTTTAGGGATGATGGGCTTAGAGAACCTTCTAGCTTGCTCTAGTCTCTCTCCAGCTTTGATCCTTGAACGTCCACACACACACAATACATTTCATAATGATAACTCACTAGAAGATGATTTTCATCATTGTACTAGTAAAGGATCAATGAGATTGCAAATTAATAGAATGGCAGTTTGGGGTGGGAAGGAACCACATAGCAAGAGCCAGAGGAAAAAGTGCATTTTTTTTTCCTGCAAAGAAAATATAAAATAGGCAAACTAACTTCAGTGGTGTTGAAAGAGAAATTGATTTTTAAAAGTGCAAAATCCTCACAGGAAAGAGAAAAAGTTGTTAAATATCAATTTACATTAGATAAGAGTTCGGCAATATACTCAGAAAAAAGATTCTAAAGCTTCATTCTATTACCATAGTGAGCTTATGCTTCAGAAGAAAGAAAAGAAATCAAACGTATTTATTTAATCCTTTTTGTCAGTAATACCCAGGGTGAAGAATACATTTGTAGTCTTTTCATTGCTCTTGAGTCTTAGAACCTCACCTGTATTAAAGAAAATATTGGACCCTTTGATCCTAACACTTGGAGATAGCATCCACTTCCTCGTCTGAAAGAAAGCAGGGCTTTACATAATCATACTGCAAGGGAATTTCCTATATGTATGAATTGTCCAACACAAAGATTTTTTTCCTGTTTGTATATTTGAGACATAGCTATTTAAGTTCCCTTTGTAAATTAAAGAATGTACATTTGTTTTACACTGAGTTAAAGTATTTTTTTAAAAAATTTAGCATAATATTGAAGATATTTCAAAAATTTTATATAAGAAACAGTTTTTTTTCATAAAAATAACAATTTTATTCAGATAATAAGCAGATTTATATGTATCTGAACACATTTATGTGTATATATACCTTTAAACTGGAAAGAGGGTTAAATAGTTTGCTACATTTATGTTTAAAAAGAAGAATAGAATGCTGATTATTGATTAAAAGAAACATGGGCATACCTACCTAGTTGAAGAGAGTATAGTCCTTGGGTCAGAGAGATTATTAAATGGATAAATGTTTGCTGCATAAACCTGATAGCCAAAACCCACAGCTAAGGGAGAGAACTGACTCCTGAAATCTGTCCTCCTACTTCTAAATGTGCTGGTACAGTTAAATGTTGTAATGTGTGGGATAGAAAGATGACTCTGCAGAGTTCTGGTCCCAACACCCCTTAACAAGCTAGACATCCTGCAAAAGCCTATAACTCAGGTTCCAGGGATCCAACACTTAATTTGGGGTTTTGTGCACACATGCACACCCCATACAAACACATACTCTCAAAGACACACATGTAAGAACAGTATGTGTGGATAGGTAAATAAAGATCACCAAGACATTAAAATATAAAAATACTTTATTCATAAAAGTTTTTCCATACATTGGACATTTTATTTATTTATTTATTTATTTATTTATTTATTTATTTATTTATTTATTTATTTATGTGAAGGGGCACGGTGTTGAGCATATTGGAATATGTGTGCTATATGTAAGTGAGTGTGTGGAGTTGAGAGGACTGCAAGCCAGATTGTCCTCAGGTCATCAGGCTTATCTGGAAGAATTTTTACCTGCTGGAACATCTCTCCTTCCCCTCCATACATTGATTTATGACAAACTGTGCCAGCACAAGTCATGTGATTATTAATTGGGAATACATTCTTCATTAAGGTCTCTTTATTACAATAGTCTCTTTAATTTGACATTATAAACCATTCTGCAGAGTATCATAATCCTTTGGTAAAAGACAGAAATATATTTTCTTCCAGGAATCTATGAAACATTTTATGGCCAAATAACAAGGTCCAGTGTTGTGTACCTACAGCACAATTTTTAAGGTGTGATAGATCATTTTTGCAGTGACCTTTCACTGGAAACTTAGTTTTTAAAGATATAATTTATAAGGAAGTATGGAATAGAACAGTGAAGGAGTGGAGAAGAGGAAGGCGGTGCTATTCCACATTGGCCTGTAACGATGTTTAGAAGAATCATAAGGGAAATCTGTTAAGGCAGTGCTGTAGCAGAGGTCACTGTGGCGGCAGAAATGACACTCAGTAAAGAATGCAGCCTGAGCTGTAGAGGGATCCAAGGGGATGAGAAGTGTGTTGTTGCGCTGTTTTCTATGTCCTGGTTCTTTCTGGAAATCCTGTTAATTGAAAACCAGTGACATCTATGATTCTCCAGTTTGTCATACATGTGAGGAGGCTTCAGCACTGTGGTAAGTGGAAGGAGGATGAAGACTGGGGCCACGTGCAGCCAGTGTCTGAAAATGCAATGTCAGCAAAGCATACCCAAGACAAAGCCATTATGCATATTTTAAATGAAAAGTCTTATAACATCTTTACAAACAAATGTGTTGAAAATAGCTTCTTCTGTAGCCGAAGAGAGAGAACAGGGATTCTATGAGCAAGGGGCATCAAGATCATAATGGGGAAACCTACAGAGACAACCAAACCAAGCTAGTGGGAACTCATGAACTTCAGACCAACATCTGTGAAGCCTCCATGGGACTGGACTAGGCCCTCTGCATAAGCCAGACAGTTGTGTAGCTTGATCTGCTTAAGGGGCCCCTGGCAGTAGGGTCAGGATACATCCCTGTGCATTAGCTGGCTTTATGGAGCCCACTACCTATGGTGGGACACCTTGCACAACCTTGATGCTGAGGGAGGAACTTATACATGCCTCAATGGAAAATACCAGGCTCTGCTGACTACCCATGGGAGGCCTTACCTTTTTGGAGGAGGGAATGAGGGGTGGCTTTGGCAGGGAATACTCAGGGGCAGGAGGCAGGAAGAGAGAGGGATCTGTGGTTGGTATGCAAAATGAAAAAAAAATCTCCATTAAAAAATAGAAAAAAAAAAAAAAGAAAACAGACTCTTCTTTCAAACAATATACCCAGCCCCCAATTTCCTATCTCTCCACTCCTCCCCTTTTTCCTAGAACCACCTCATTCTGCTTCCTCTTTAGAAAAGAGTAAGCTTTCAAGGGACTATGAAACAAGATGCAATAAGGAAAGATAAAAGAGAATATAAATGCTTTCAACACAATAATCAGAAAAAAAGATTATAGTTAAAATGTGTATGTGAAATCCAAAAACTATGGTGGAAATTATTTGAGAATGAAAAAAAAAGTAAAAATGATGGAATCCATTATATACACTAGTTATATAACTTCAGAATTACAATTGAAGTTCTGAACACAGGAAAATAAGTAACAAATTTGTACACCAGAGGAGAGGGAGATAAGTGTGAAAGAGACAGGTAATTCCTATTCTCTCTAAAATCGTGGGCAATTAAAACTCTTAAAGACAACCTCTTTATATGTTGAAGCTGTACAAAATTTATTTTGTGTGATTAAATAGATCGGCACAGTTTACGGGTTGACTTTAGAGAAGAGCAGATGAGAAGACATAGATTAAGTAACATTTAAAGAGTCTAAATGTGGAAGCAGTGCACTTACTTTGTATGGAGATCGTAATTTGCCTCATTGAATGCATTAATTGTGGCAAAGAAGGCTGGCTAAACTGCTCAGATTTATTCTCCTTTTCTGCTGTGCAGAGCTGTTTGTCGAATGGCCCACCTGCCAGACACTGCATCTCTCAGCTCCTAGGTAAACCCAGACAGTAATACGTATGGGGACAGATGGAGGGACATTGCTTGCTACTGAGGAGTACAGGCCAAATCAATGATTTTCCAGTGGAGATTTTTATTTGTTGACAAATTGCTGGATGTGGATGATCTAGAAGGATTCTGAGGATATAAGCCATGGTCAAGGCACTGTGTCTCATGTCTCAGAGTTACTACTATGAGGTAGAATGTTCCACAGGAAGGTCACAAGATTATGAATAATAAAATGTACTCATCATAAACCCAAACAATCTCAGTGCACTGAGATTTGGAGGAGTGGTTACCTGTTGTAGTAATGAATACCAAGTCTTCCAGTCTGATAGGATTAGCTTTAACTAAAAATATTAGAGACTAGCAGTAAATAGAAAAAAAGATGGCAGTAACAATGACATAGTGATTGTTGGCATTTATATACACCAAAGTGTACACATACATCAAACATATAACTTTAATGGTCACACAATAAACAGATATGCTGTTGTTTAATTTGATTATTTAGTTTTGCTGTGGGTGAGCTAATATGTAAGTGGGGTATATATGAGCATGCATGACACAGCCCACATGTGGAGGTCAGAGAATAAAAGTAGTTGGTTCTCTCCTTCTATCGTGTGGTATCCAAGGATAAAATCCAGGTTGTTAGATTTGGTGGCAAGTGCCCTTAATTGCTGAATCATATCACCAGCCACTCATTCATCAGAAGTTTATTCCAAGACTGGCATAATTCAGTCATGTCTTCAAGCTCTATCTGTAACTCTAATTATGTTCTATTTCCAAGAGATCTGCAATTATTTCCAATTTATTGAGCTTCTTAAATTCTTCAATAATTATGATTCATGGTGGGAGATCAGAATATCAACCTTATCCAGAGTTAGGAAGTTGGTTTGTTCTTTAATTTTTACATATATGAATAACATGATTTGTGTGTAGTCTGTTGTTAGAATCACTTGAAAGATTTATTTTTCTAAAGCTGTACTTTGTAGTTCTAAGGGTGTATAAGAACTTTTTTTTAATTCATAAATTTTTATTGAATGAAATACTCATTTTTATTATTTGAGAATTTATTTTGAATGATGAACCTTAGGTTATTGCATATATTTTCTTCAGTATTTTCTTTGTTTTTTTGTTTTCTATGTTTATGTACCTCTGTGAGTTTTCAGGTGTTCAAGCACATGTATATCTACATGTAGTAGGTAGAAGTCATGTCAGGTACCTTCTTCAGTTGCTTTACATTATTTTTGAGGCTGTCTCTTGCTGAACCTGGAGGTCACTTACCCAGCTAGATTGGCTGTCATTTAGACACAGGGCCCAGCATGTCTCTAACTTCTGTGGTTTATACATGGACACAGGGGATTCTAACTTGTGACTTGTTGCTTTGTAGCAATCCTGTCACAGACAAGACTCTACCCCAGTCCCTTTCCCCCATTTTACTTACCACTTTATTCCGAATTAATAATGTTTCGCCTTTATTTACCCTTTCTTTTATTATTATATCTGTGTTTTAATTTTACACATCAGACATGGGTTCCCCTGTCCTCCCCACTCCTACCAACACCCCCAAATATCCCCATCCCCTCCCCTAAATTCCCATCTCCTCCAGGGCCAAGACTCCCTGGGGATTCATTTAAACCTGATGAATTCAGTACAGGCAGGTCCAGTCCCCACTTTCCAGACTAAGCAAAGTGTCCCTGTGTAAGCCTAAGGTTCCAAACAGCCAGCCCATGCACTAGGGACAGGTCCAGGTCCCACAGTCTGGATGCCTCCCAAACAGTTCAAGCTATTCAGTTGTCTCACTTATCCAGAGGGCCTGATCCAGCTGGGGCTCCACAGACTTTGGTTCATAATTCATGTGCTTCCATTCATTTGGCTATTTGTCCCTGTGCCTCTTCAATCTTGGTCTCAACAATTCACTCTCTTATAGTTTCTCCTCTTTCTCGACAATTGGACACCTGGAGCTCCACCTTGGTCCTGGCTGAGGATCTCTGCATCCACTTCCATCAGTGATTGGATGAGATTACTAGCACGACAGTTAGGGTGTTTGGCCATCTGATCACCAGACTAGGTCAGATCAGGCTTTCTCTCGACCATTGCCAGCAGTCTACAGAGGATATATCATTGTGGATTTCTGGGGACTTCTCCAGCACTCTGCCTATTCCTGTTCACATGTGGTCATCATTTATCATGGTCTGGTATTCCTTGTTCTCCCTTTCTGTTCTTGAACCAGCTGGGATCTCCTGCTCCCCAAAGCTTTCTATCCCTCAAAACTTGCCCTTCATTACTCCCACTGTCCTCCAGGTTGTTCAAGTAGATCTCATCCATTTATCTGTCATTGGGTGATCCCTGTGTCTTTCCTAGGGTCCCATTTTCTAGGTAGCCTCTCTAGAGTAGTGTAGTCTAGTCATCTTTGTTTTACATCTAGTATCCTCCTATGAGTAAGTACATACCATGTTTTCCTTGTGAGTCTGGGTTACCTCACTCATGATGATTTTTTTCTAGATTCATCCATTTGCCTGCAAACCTCATGATGTCATTGTTTTTCTCTGCTGAGTAGTACTCCATTGTGTATATGTACCATATTTTCTTTATCCATTCTTCAGTTGAAGGGCATCTAGGTTGTTTCTAGGTTCTGGCTATTACAAACAATGCTGATATGAACATAGCTGAGCAAATGCCCTTGTGGTATGATTGAGCATTCCTTGGGTATATGCCCAAGAGTGCCATAACTGGGTCTTGGGGGAGATGGATTTTCAATTTTCTAAGGAAACACCATATTGATTTTCAAAGTGGCTGTACAAGCTTGCATTCCCACCAGCAGTGCAAGAGAGTTCCCCTTGCTCCACATCCTCTCCAGCATAAGCTGTCTTCTGTGTTTTTGATCTTAGCCACTCTGGCAGGTGTAAGGTGGTATCTCAGAGTCATTTTTGATTTGCATTTCCCAGATAATTAGGGATGTTGAGCAATCCCTTAAATGTCTTTCAGCCATTTGAACTTCCTCAGTGGAGAATTCTCTGTTTAGTTCTATAGCCCATTTCTTAATTGGACTGTTGGGCATTTTGATGTCTAGTTTCTTGAGTTCTTTATATATTCTGGATATCAGCCCTCTGTCAGATGTGGGGTTGGTGAAGACCTTTTCCCATTCTGTAGGCTGTCACTTTGTCTTGTTGACCATGTCCTTTGCTCTACAAAAGCTTCTCAGTTTCAACAGGTCCCATTGATTGATTGTTTCTCTCAGTGTCTGTGCTACTGGTGTTATATTTTGAAAGTGATCTCTGGTGCCAATGCGTTCAAGAGTACTTCCTACTTTCTCTTCTATCAGGTTCAGTGTAGCTGGATTTATGTTGAGGTCTTTGATCCACTTGGACTTAAGTTTTGTCCATGGTGACAGATATGTATCTATTTGCAGCCTTCTACACATTGACATCCAGTTATGCCAGCACCATTTGTTGAAGATGCTTTCTGTTTTCCATTGTACATTTTTGGCTTCTTTGTCAAAAATTATATGTTGATAGGTGTGCAGGTTAATGTCATGATCTTCCATTCAATTCCATTGTTCCACATGTCAGTTTTTATACTAGTACCAAGCTGTTTTTATTAAGGTAACTCTATAGTAGAGCTTGAGGTCGGGGATCGTGATGCCTCCAGAGATTGTTTTATTGTACAGGATTCTTTTGGCTATCCTGTTTTTTTGTTTTTGTTTTGTTTTGTTTTGTTTTTTTCATATGAAGTTGAGTATTATTCTTTCCAGATCTGTGAAGAATTGTGCTGGTAATTTGATGGGGATTTTGTTGAATCTGTAGATTGCTTTTGGTAAGATAACCATTTTTACTATGTTAATCCTGCCTATCCATGAGCATAGGAGATCTTTCCATTTTCTGACATCTTCTTCAATTTCTTTTTTTCAGGGACTTAAAGTTCTTGTCATAGAGGTCCTTCACATGCTTAGTTAGAGTAACCCCAAGGTATTTTATATCATTTGTGGCTATTGTAAAGGGTGATGTATCTCTGATTTCCTTCTCAGCCTGTTGTCTATTGTATATAGGAGGGCTACTGCCTTTTTTGAGTTGATCTTGTATCCTGCTATGTTGCTGAAGGTTTTTATTAGCTGTATCAGTTGCTTGGTTGAATTTTTGGGGTCACTCATGTATACTATCATGTCATCTACAAATAGGGAAAGCTTGACTTCTTCCTTTCCAAATTGTATCCCCTTAATCTCCTTATGTTGTCTTACAGCTCTGGCTAGAACTTCAAGTACTATATTGAATAAGTATGGGAAGAGGGGGCAGCCTTGCCTTGTTCCTGATTTTAGTGGTATTACTTTGAGTTTCTCTCCATTTAATTTGATGTTGGGTGTTGGCTTGCTGTAGATTGCCTTTATTATATTTAGGTATGTTCCCTGTATTCCTGATCACTCCAAGACCTTTATCAAGAAGGGGTGTTGGATTTTGTCAAATGCCTTTTCTGAGTCTACTGAGATGATCATTTGCATTTTTTCTTTGAGTTTGTTTATATGGTATAATACATAGACAGCCTTTTGTATGTTGAACCACCCTTGCATCCCTGGGATGAAGCCTATTTGATCATGGTGGATAATTTTTTTGATTTGTTCTTGGACTCTGTTTGCCAGTATTTTATTGAGTATTTTTGCATCAATGTTCATGAAGGAGATCGCTCTGTAGTTCTCTTTCTTTTTTGCATCTTTGTTTGGTTTAGGAATCAGGGTAATTGTAGCCTCATAGAAGGAGTTTGGTAATATTCCTTCTGTTTTTATTGTGTGGAACAATTTAAAGAGGATTGGTATTAAGTCTTCTTTGAAGATCTGGTAGAATTCTGCAGTGAAACCATCTGGGCCTGGGCTTTTTTTGGTTGGGAGACTTTTAGTGATTGATTCTATTTCCTTAGTGGTTATTGGAGTATTTAAATGGTTTATCTGGTCTTGATTTAGGTTAGGTGTGTTGTTCCTATCCAGAAAATTGTCTGTTTCTATTCGATTTTCCAGTTTTGTGGAGTAGACGTCTTTGAAGTATGACCTGATGATTCTCTGGATTTCCTCATTGTCTGTTGTTATGTCCCCCTTTTCTTTTCTGATTGTGTTAACTTGCATGCTCTCTCTCTGTCTTTTAGTTAGTTTGGATAAGGGCTTGTCTATTTGTTGATCTTCTCAAAGAACCAACTCTTTGTTTCATTAATCCTTTGTATTGTTCTCTTTATTTCTATTTTATTGATTTCTGCTCTCAATTTGATAATTTCCTGATGTCTGTTCCTCCTGGGAGACTTTGCTTCTTCCTGTTCAAGGGCTTTCAGGTATGCTATCAATTCACTTGTGTGACATTTCTCCAGTTTCTTTATGTGGGCATTTAGTGCTATGAATTTCCCTCTTAGCACTGTTTTCATAGTGTCCCATAAGTTTGGGTATGTGGTGTATTCATTTTCATTGATCTCTAGGAAGTCTTTAATTTCTTTCTTTATTTCCTGCTTAACCTATTGGTGACTCAGTTGAGCATTATTCAGTTTCCATGAGATTGTAGGTTTTCTGTAGTTATTTTGTTGTTGTTGTTGTTGTTGTTGTTATTGTTGTTGAAATCTTACTTTAAACCATGGTGGTCAGATTGAACACAGGAGGCTATTCCAATTGTTTTGTATCTGTTGAGATTTGCTTTGTGTCTAAGTATGTGGTCGATTTTAGAGAAAGTTCCATGGGGTGCTGAGAAGAAGGTATATTCTTTTTTGTTTGGGTGGAATGTTCTGTAGATATCAATTAAGTCCACTAGAACCATAACATCAGTTAAGTCCATTATGTCTCTGTTAAGTTTCAATTTGGCCGATCTGTCCAGAGGTGAAAGTGGGGTGTTGAAGTCTCCCACTATTAATGTGTGGGGTTTTATATGTGATTTAAGCTTTAGTAATTTTTCTTTTACATATGTATCTTGTGTCTTCGTACACATTTCCTTCTTTAAGGTGGGAAAGTTTTCTTCTATGATCTTGTTAAATATATTTTGTGTGCCTTTGAGTTTGTATTCTTCTCCTTCTTCTATCCCTAGTATTCATAAGTTTGGTCTTTTCATGATGTCCCAAATTTCTTGGACATTTGGGTCATGACTTTGTTGGTTTTAGTGTTTTCTTTGACTGATGATTCTATTTCTTGTACTGTATCTTCAACACCAGAGATCCTCTCTTCCATCTCTTGCATTCTGTTGGTTCTACTTGCATCTGAATTTCTGGTTCGATTGCTCAGATTTTCTATTTCCAACATTCCTTCTGCTAGTGTCTTCTTCATTTTTTTCTATTTCCCTCTTCAGGTCTTGGGCTGTTTCCCTCATCTGTTTTGTTGCTTTTTAATGATTTTCTTTCAGGGACTTATCATTTTCTTCTGCTTTAATTGTCCTTTCCTCTAGGTTTTTATTGTGTTCTTCCTATTTTTTGTTTGTCTGTTTCTCCACTTTATTTTTTATTTCTTCTATATAAGGCTCTAGCCTCTTCATGATGTTACTTATAAGGTTGTTTTCTTCTGCTTCTTCCATTCTGTGATGTTCAGGTCTAGCTTTTGGAGAAGGTGATGCTGTATTGCTCTTTATTTTGTTGTATATACTTATGTCTTGACGTCTGCCCATCTCCTTGTGGATTTGTACTTGGTCTTATCAGTGTACTTGGTCCTGACAGAGCTGGCATATTTGGGAAGCCTCTCTCTGGTTCAGATGGAAGCTCTGGTCCAGATGAGAGTGCTGGCCAGATAGGAGCTGGGGGGCTGGACTCTGAGTCTCAGGAAGTCCCTAGGGTCTCCTTATCTTGTCCAGATGGGAGCTCCTCTTGTCCAGATGGGACTTCTGGGACAGGATGGAATGCTGGACGCTGGTCTCTAAGTCTCTGTAAGTAGCTGTGGTCTCTGGCAGATGGTTCTGTGGCAAGGTGTTGAGGTTGTAGTGTCCACTGGAGAGTCTTTCTGGTCCAGATGGGAGTTCTGGGGTGGATGGGACATGGGGACTGGTCTCTGAGTCTCAGGAAGTGGCTGGGGTCTCTTGCAAATGGGTGTGGGGGCAGGTTGTGGAGATTGCAGGATCTGCCTGCAGTCTCTGGTTCAGATGGGAGTCTTATTTACCTTTTCAATCGTCTGGATTTTACTTGAAAGAACACAGAAGTTCCAGTAAGCTTTTTTTAAAAATAAAAATAAAAATAAAAAAGACCCCTTCCCTTTGTATAGAGAAAAAAGTAAAGAGATGAGTTTGAATGGGACAATGATACAGTGACTATGTCTAAGGTGTAACCTTATTAAGATTCATGGATGAGGAAGCTCTGTAGGACTTCTCAATCTTGAGGCTCTCTTGGATCCTGATTTTTCCAACTCTGAAGGCTGAAATCTTTTCTTTAAAACTTAAACATTTTCTGTTTTCTTCGGTCGCTTCACATCTTGCAGGAGAAATTTTGCAAACTACACCTAGACACAAACTACACTTCTCTAGTGGGATTTTCCCTATGTCCTAAAGATTACAAAGTTTTGAAATGGTTTGAGCTCCTCTCCCATGTGAAGAAAGAGAGAGTCAGAACAGGTCTTGTGATATGAACCAATTAAGTTTTGGAATTCTCAAGCTTCCTGTTTCCTCATTTAGCCTGATGTGAGTTAAAAAAGTGTATAGATTTTGTTATTTTTCTTTTCTTTCTCATCTTCAAAGGAATTTGCTGCTAGAGTTTTCCTGGTCCTACTGGCCCAGGGTCAGGACAAATCTCTCTCTCCCACCAGTCCCACAGCTGCTCAGACCCAACCAATAAACACACAGAGACTTATATTACTTATAAACTGTATTGCAGTGGTAAGCTTCTTGCTATCTGTTCTTATATCTTAAATTAATCCATTTCTATTAATCTATAAATTGCCATGTGGCTTGTGGCTTACCAGTATCTTAACATCTACTTCTCATTGTGGTGGCTGGCAGCATCTCTATGTCTCAGCCTTCCTCCTCCCAGAAATCCCCTCTCTCCTTGTCCAGCCTATACTTCCTTCCTGGCTACTAGTCAATCAGCACTTCATTTATCAATCAGTCATCCACACAGTACTTCCCCTTTTCTATTTTTTTTTTCAAAAAGGAACATTTTAACTTTAACATAGTAAAATTACAGATAACAAAACAATTATCAAGCAAGAATTACAGTTAACAATATCTAATCTATTTATAATATCTAGTGTATTTGTATTTGGCAAAATTAAAGAAGATATCCTATCTATTCTATATTTGTGAGTCTAAGTTTTCCTATTTAACTTATCTTTTATCACAACTAAGGAAAATTATACCTATCTAGTCTTCAATTACATCAAAGACCTCAGAAGTATATAATATTACCTGAGAAAGGAGAAACGGATGCAAGCAACTTTCGGGAGTCTTGTGAGAACAGACATGCTGGCAGCTTGGACAGTCATCCAAAGTTCCTTTGTAAAGTTGGGGCATCTGTCTTCAGCCCACAGGTCTAGAGTCTCCCAGTCATTTTTCTCTGTGTCCTATAGAATGTCTGTCAGTTTCTTCTGTGAGGCAGGAACCTGAGGGATCATTTTGTCAAGTAAAGTTCAGTGGTCACTTTCCTATGGGTCCTGCATGTCAAGTTGATCAAGCAATACAGCCAAGAACAGTTTCTTGCCCAAATATCTATTTTTGCCAAGAAAAATATAAACTCCATATGGAGTGTCTTCAGTGCCTGTCCTCATCTCTGAGGTAAATTGGTGATGCCAGGAGTCTAAAATTTTTAAACATTTTCAATGTCATATTCTGTAGGTCTTTGAAGTGTTTGAAGAATACTTATCTATCTGAAATATATCTATGTATACCTAGAAAACTTTATATGACTTTAAGTTTGACTATCATAGAAGACTAATTGTTCCATTACAATTTAAATGAGTTGTATAAACATAATACCTTAAACAAGAATAAAAATATGCATACAGTATAGCAATATTAACTTTAAATTTGTACCAATAAACTAAAATCTATACAAATGTAAAACATTTCAAACAAGTTGTTGTGCTTTAAAAGTAGATTCATTAACCTACCCTTTCATCCTATCATATCTGTATCATATCCCTTTTTTTCTTTAGAAAGAGATTGCATTTATAATCAACCTGTTTTAAATAAAAATATTTCTCTGTCCCACAACTGAGGGCTCTTCTGATTTGGGACACAAGAATGTCTTAATCTTTTCTTTTAGCAATATGCCTGGATTTAGAGAAGGAGTGAGCCAATTCCATCTCCAAAGGCAGCTTGCTATATTTGGGTGTATTGTCTGAGCTAGCTGCCTTGAAACCATTCTGGATTTGGATCATCTGGACCATGGTGTCACTGGAGACCTTTCAGGGGATCTTGGCTGATCAAACCTGATGTATCTTAATCTGGAACAAATCCATAGCCTCTGGCTTTCTGTGAAAACAAAAGCAGAGCCTCCTTTCCAAAGCAACATATCCTTATTTCCAAATTTTGAAGTCAAGGTATTATTAATATAAATTGACTTAACTCAACAGCTTTTACAATCAAATGTTGTTCTGTAGTTAAGAATCTCAAAGACAACATAATCCAGATTCTCTGTGTAATATCCATTTTATGTGGCTTATTTTTATGTTAATTTTATTGTCTCTTTGAAGATTTTATTTTTTAAAACTAGTTTTGCATGAACTAGTCCCAATACAGAGTTAAGATCCCACTTATTTCCAGAACATTCAATTCTTGCCTTTACGAAATATCAGTAGCAGAGAAGGGTACCAGACAAGGCTGGAAAGATCACTCAGTGATTAAGAGTACTAGCTATTCTCACAGATGATCTGGGTTCATGTCCCAATACACACATGATAATTCACAATTGTCTGTAATTTCAGGCCCAGAGAATCAAATACCATCTTCTGGCCTCTGCTGGAACCAGACATGAATGTAGGTGTACAAATATAAACACAAGCACCACATCCATTCACACAAAGCAATAATGATTTAAAAAACAAAAATGGGTATAAGTCTTGAAATTCCAATTTCTTAGCACCTGCGTTAAATTAGTCCACTCCATAATATTCAACCACAACATTTGTTTATTTATATGATATTATCCTTCTGTCCACTTTTCACTGCCGACTTTCTAAACATTAGGAAAACCAAAATAAACTTAATTTTTTATTGTTCCTTTGGCTAGTTGATTGAGATGGAGTCTAACCTTCAAGTCTTAGTGGCCAACATCATGTAAATCTTGAGCTCTCAAGATCCTCTTGACTCTTCCTCAAGCATGCTAGGATTGTAGACATTCACTGCCATTCCTGCTATGGTAAAGGTCCTTGCACCATTTTTGTTTTTTATTAATTTATTTATGGAAGATCAACTTTTATATCCCCAGTATTTTGATATATTTTTATCTTTCACTATTTTCCTTTGTTTTTAAAGAAATTTGGTAGTAGTTGACTCCTACAATCACAGAATCACAGGGTGTGGGCTGTGGTTTAAACCAGTGGTTTTCAACCTGTGAATTGTGATCTATTTGGCAAACCTCTATCTCCAAAAGCTATTTACATTTTATATATATATACACACACACACACAATATGCAATATATTTCAAATTTTCACAACACTCTGATAAAAAACATGAATTAACTCTTAATTTAAAAATACTACTTTTCTAAATAGAATGCATTTATTTTAAATAATAAAGACACTTATTATTTCTTTGAGAATTTTGTACAATGTGTTTTGATCATATTCACCCTCTCCAAATATTCCCAGACTCAACTACCCTATCTTGTCCCATCTAACATTTTGTAGGTATTTGGTTGTTTGTTTTCTGATCAAGGGCATATGTACTGCCCAGATACTTTTTGGAGTATGATCAATTTAGCAGGATCTCTACACTTTTAGAGAAACAGTCCCTTCACACGGTTGCTTAGAATTGTCAGTAGTTCATTGGCTAATGGTAGAATTTGAAGCCCAGTTCCCCTCTCTATTCTGGTTGGTTTATGCTTGCACAGGTTTTGTGCATAGTTATACTGCAGATTTAACACATTTCCTTTCATTTTAATTTTAGAAGATGTAGCAATTATTGAAAAATATAATTTCTACCCAAACCAAGAAATGCAAGTTTTATGGAAATGTAGATTTATGAGTGGTGCACTTAGTGTTCTTGCTTCACATTTTGTCTTCCATCTTGTTTTTAGTCATTATAATTTCCAAAATTAGTCAGTGGGGAATGAATTTATTTGATTCCTATTGACAAGAAGCAGTAATTGGGGAGTAAGAAAGGACATGACTTCCCCTCCTTGACTTGTATAGCTGCACAAAGTTTGATGCAGCTGATGTATTTGCATTTCTAACATCTGCTGCTCTCATCATTAAATTCCACCCACTGGTTTATGCCTGAAGCTGCAAAATAGGAACATTAGCTGAAAAAAAAAAAAAACAATCAAATTAAAGGAGAAAATTAAAGCTTTGAAAATATATGTTACCACCTATCATCTTCCATAGTAGTCAGAAACACAGTTAGCCCCCAGCTCTACATAAAATACATCAAACTCCTTAATAGTAAAAGAAATTTAAATCATCAAACATTACTCTAGGAAAGCCAAGCATATGTTGCTGAATTAAATAAAGACTAAGAGAATGAAACTGTGCTTCATGAATGTAATACATTTATCGAAGATCTCATTTTAAGATAGGAGTTATTTTCTTATAATTACATATCTAAGTATGTACAATTCTACACGTTTTTAGGAGAATACTTAAATTATATGTTAAATAAAGATGATATAGTCTGATCTATAATATGTAATATATGAATTATATATAAAGATTAAGATTTAAATGAGACAATAGAAAAAAATAAATGTAAATAGATACTAATAGACATTATACTTGACATTAGACATGAATATACTTTATTTTAAAGTCCATTTTCTACTATACCATGAATAAATATTTTTCATCTATGTCATCTCTTTTCCTTTAGTTTATTTGAAACATAGTGGTTGAGCTCATATAAAGCATACAGCAACACTCAAAATGGAATCTATGATAACTATGAAGGCTCTGATAACAATGCCATCATTTTCTAACACAGAAAATAACAGGAACAGTACTAGGGCTCACCTCAGTTTTGAGCACCTGGATTTTGAAGGGTTTGTAGTAATAATCCTTCATTGATATGCCTGGTTCAATCTTTTTTTTTTTTTTTTCTGTTCATTTAGAGAATTTTGAGATTATTTAATGAACTAAGATTAGGAACTTCACTTTGAGGGTTCATCTTTCTTCTCAGTTTGTCTGTGTGATTATTCCCCATCATTTTGATGAACAGCATCCTGCATAGCATGGCCATCATGGGTAGAGTTGTTTTTAGGGCCTGTAGCCAATTTGAATGCACCAACGATGCTGAGAAACATTAGGTGACTGTCCAGGCTGCCAGCTGTCTCTGTCTACTCTTGCAAGACTCCTGAAATTGCTTGTGTCCTTCTCCCATTTCTCAGGTATTATTATATTCCTTCTCATGTCTTTGATGAGCTTGAAGATTATCAGTTATAGTTATAACTTAGTATATATACATATAATATCTTAGATAGAATATATTAAGTATTAGACTCAGGTTCTTTAAGATAGGACACCTTTTAGAATGATCTTTGTAACATGCCACCTACCCATGCTCTAGACTTCCCTGGATTTTACTATGTGTTTTTTGCTTGATATTGTTTGCACTTAATTGTAATTCCAATTTATCTAGGTCATTATCCCTCATTACTCCTGGACAATATTTGATAACCATCTCTTTGTATATAGTCTTGTGTTAGGTTAAAACTTTCATATTTAGATGAAAGGGGGAGATGTAGTAGATAGCCATCCCAGCATTGGCCTGGAAGTTCCAACCCCCACTGAGGCTTCGGTAATGGTCACGCCCACAAGGCGGGGTGGAGGAGGAAGCAGAAGACCCAGGATCTAGAGGAGGTCTCTCTCTTGGTTCTGGGACGCTGGACACAGGAGGTAGACCAAGCAGAATTTTCCAGAGAACACCGCCAGACTGTGCCATACCTTTGCCAGACCCTACAACCTATCCCTTTATTGTTAAGTTATCCCACAAAATAAACCTCCCTTTTAACTACATGGAGTGGCCTTAATAATTACACCAATAGTAACCAGCTCACAGCTTCTTCCCCAAGTGAATATGAAATATTTTGCAGAAATCTGAAATAAATCTGTCTTATGTTTTAAATATTAAACATCCCACTACAAGTGCTGAATCCTTATTACCCTACTGGTGGTGTTACTTTAGAAAGGTATTCTATTTTTAGACATTCAGCATAGCTGATGGAGACAAACTATTGAAAATTAAACAGCCCCAAATATCTCTACATTGTTATGATGCCATTAGTTGAGTTGCACTGGCAACCTTCCTGCCCATGAGCACCGAAATTCTCTGAAGTTCTGAGGCAAAATGAGTCTATCATTCTGCAAAGTGTTTTTGATATTTATATGAAAGTAACTAATATTCACGAATTAGTAATTATAAACATATGTCATAGCACTTTGCCCCATCATCCCTACAATTAATAAAATGTCAAATTTCTATTTCTAAATATAAACTAAATTTATTAAGTTAAATTCACTTCATTAGAATTGGTTACAACTAAAAGTAATTTTAATGACATTTAGGTCTTCCTATTTAATGATGCTATTGATTAACAAAATTAACATTTTAATCTGAATATTATAGTTTTAAATGAACTACTAATAATATTGGGTTCACAGAATATTGAAATACATATCAATTTTTATCTCTCAAAAAATTTTCAAGATCTAAAATCAATGGAAAACTTAATGCTTTCTAAATTAGATAGCACTGTTTTAATTTTAAAAGTCAGCAATATAATTACTCCTTAAGCAAAAGGCCACAGAGAGGAAAATTGGATGATACTCAAATTGAGCATATGAGAAAATTAATTTGCGTTAAAAATGTAGCAATTAGACACTTCCACGACAGCAGGAGAAATTGGGATTTTAAGTGTTCTAATTATTCCATATTAAAATACATCATATTCATTTATGTTAAAATAAACTTTAAACCTCAAAAAATATAGGTAATAATTCTAATTGCAAAATCAAAATGCATATAACGTTAAAACATTTCTGAGAAATTTAAGTTTCCCCTAGATTCTTTAAGTATTTTGTATCTTCAATCTAATAAAAAAAAATATTCAGACTAAAATGTGTGAGGGTCTTCAAAATCAAAGACACTGAGATCTCCTTTATAATTTCCATAGTCTCTTGGTTGACTTCCACAATATGGAGTATTGGATATCACACTATGCTGATAGCTAAATTTGGAAGAAAGAAAAAGAAAAAGAATATCTCTTTCCTAAATTATACTGTGCTCAATGCCCAGATACTTGATTGTCAAAATCTTTTTTTTGTATAGTATTAAAATAGAACCTCAAAATAAAATTAATGATATATGATCTTCTCTACAACTTTTCAATCATCCAATAATATACTTGATGTGTTGGTTAAACTGTATATCCTTATCGATTCTAATTTTATCATTATTTTATAATATAAAATTGTCTTTAGCATTCACATTTATCCTGCAGTGGCACTTTAACTACAAAAGCCTCCTCCACTTTTGTTCATGCTAAAATAGCTCACTATCGAGTTATTAAGTTATTAAGGAGTGCTCACTCAAAATAATCAAAACTGAGGACTATAAATGACTATATTCTAGTGAAATGAAACTTATTATTCACCAAGAAGGAAATGTTAACTAACAACTACTGAAACTTTTATTGGAATGACACAAACATAGCTTGGCTCCATTCTAACTAAAGCCAAGCCTTTTCTTCATCCTTACTTCGTGTTTCCCACCCCTCCACAAAGCTCCAAACTGCTTTCTGTCTCATCTACTGCCCTCCACAAATTTCTAATAATTAAAAAACAAAAACAAAAAAAACTTAAAGTTTTCAAGATGCTTCTTTTTATTTTTTAAGAAATATTAATTTTCATTTATGAATTCTGCCTTAACAACTGAAAGACAGTTCACTGTGTAAAAGTGCCATATTTTTATTATTCATTAGTTAACCAGCTGATGAATTTCTAGGTTGTTTGCATTCCCTAGCTACAGAGAACACACAAACATCAATGAGAAGGCCTCACTATGGTGAAGTACAAATTTTTGAGAGGGGGGGCCTCTCTGAGAAAACTGGTATAGCTGGGTAATGTAGTTCTAGATTTTTGAGGGATCTCCACAGTGATTTCCAAAGTGCTTTTACCAATTTGCGCTCCTACAAGCAGTGAAATTGTTCCTCTTTTCCACATCCACACTAGCATTTTTTCCTCATTTGCTATTTGAATCTTAGCAATTAAGGTTGTGATAAGATAAAGTTAAAAGTACTTTTAATTTGCATTTATGTAGTAGCTAGGATTGTTGATCATTTTTAGTTGTTGTTCATTCATTAATATTATTTCTATTTTCAAAACTGTTTAGTTACACACATACACACACACACACTACCTAAACTAAAAAAGTCGGTTTAGTTCCCTGCCTCCCAGTTCTCAGAAAATGTAGAGATTTGATTAAGCAATATCTCCAATAGTCTTGATCATTTTAACGCTTGGGCCCCAGTTGGGGGCACTTTGTGAGATTATGAAGTTCAGCCTAGCTGCAGGAAGCATGTCACCAGGGGTGGGTTTTGAGAATTTAAAGCTGCTTCCTACTTGTAGTTTCCTCTCTTTGCTCTCTGCTTATGGTTGAGTATGTGACTGGTTGCCCTCCTGCTCTGGCCACCATGCCTGCTGTTGTCTACCCTTTCCCAGTAGGGTGGTGGACCCTTCCCAAACTGGGACTGTAAGACTAAATATATATTCATGTTAATCTACCTTGATCATGGTTTTTCTGTTGTTGTCGTTGTTTTTTAATCACAGCAACAGAAAGGTAGTTAACACAGATGATGCTGTGGGACTGCAGTCTTTCTTTAAATTAAATGAATCAAAACTTAGTGGAACAGTGCATGGATTGTATCATTCTTTGTGAAAAACTGTCCTTGACTCTGTGTCCTTCCAATGGAAGTCCTGTATAGTGATATTTTATTTGTATTGAAATGTGATTTTATTTGTATGTTAATAAAGTTGCCTTGGGGTCAGAGCAAGCCAGAGCAGAAGCTGGGCAGTGGTGGCACACACCTTTAATCCCAGCACTTGGGAGGCAGATCTAGGTAGATCTCTGTGTGCTCAAGGACACAGCCAGCAAGGCAGACATACGCCTTTAATCTCAATAGCAACCATAGAAGACCTGGAGGTCTATACAAACAGGCAGTGACGAGAAGGTCTGTTATACCAAAAATATAATTTAATTTATCTTGACGGAAAGATGTACATGCATACACCTCTCATATGTTCAGGTATTTATTTTATTTGACATAATTTTAAGTTTAGTGTTTTTCTAAATAAATTACTTCACATTTCCCAGCAAGAATGAATTACTTAACTTCCTGCTATTTTGTTTGTTTGTATTATGTTGAATGAATATCAAGAGTCTAGAGGTGACAGAAGCAGGTGTAAGGATGTTAACAGAGTGTTAGCCTGGAGCTGATATGAATAGTATGAAGTCAATCTATGATTATTATTATCACATATGCAAGAAATGCAAACATTTAGAGTGATTTACAGTTGGTTCATAGGAACTTAGATGTTTATGGTTTTGTACAGAACTCTGGGCAATGAAAAAGAGAAGCTAATGGCAGATTGCAGCCCTATAAGTAGGTGTAGTAAAGACACTTGAGAAAGAATGTATAGAATAATAAAAAACTCAGAAGTCTTAAAGTCATCAGTCCAAAGAATACCAGGCAAGAGGTAGTGCCAAATAAATGCATATAAGACTAGATAAGAATTAATATGTAGTCATTTAATTGACCAATGTGTAGGTTTGTGGGGGTCACATTTATGAACCATTTAGTGACATGGTAAAAGTAAATGCTTAAACAGAGTAAGCGTAGGGAGCTGATGAGGTGGTGAATTGAATCATAAATCTGAGATTGGATAGCCTCATTTAGAATGACTGGCAAATAAGTATTTGGTAGAGAATCCAGTTGAAGATTTGGCCACAGTGTATCTATACTTTGTTCTTTTCAGGAGGAAGTTTGATCATTGATGTGGTTGTAGGGAAGAGGCAATCCAAAACTCCAAAGGAAGGGGGCCTTATAAAATGATTAGATTATTTTTTACAGTTATTCTGCAAAAAAATTATGATATAAAATATATCTACAGGACATAAAAGGTAAATGATTATACACTAACTCATGTTTACATGATGATTTGATACCACTTTAGCTTAAAATATGCCAGCACACTGATTTTATAACTATTTAATAAAATGTAAAGGTCATCATTTAAATGGTGCCAAGGTTATCTCAGTGATACTGCCTGGGGTCTAAAATCAGCCATTGCCCATGATTGCACTGAGTAGAAAACACTCCACCATTTGCTTAGAGTGGTTTATAGTTTGCACAGTGGAATGTAGTAGAATGCATGCAGACGATCGGATTCAGTCATAGATATTTGCAGTTACATTGAGTGTCTTGTAAGAGGATATCTTGACAATAAGGGATCAGATAACACTTCCAGTCATGAGAAACCACATGTTTAAGGGATAATAGGGATAATACAGGAATAGTGAAAGTTGGACTTAAGATGAGGCAGAACTGAAGTACAAGAAGAATTTGCCATTTTTTGTTGGCTTGGAAAAGAAGCAATTGTAGGATGAGAAATGTAGATGTCATATGGAACTAGAGCCATGACGATGTTTCCTGACTACAGTCACAGTGGCAACACTAGAGACTATTGTGGAAACTGTATTTTAGTTTGTTTATTAACTAATTAATTAATTAATTAATTAATTTTAGTAAATGCTATTTTACTTCACAGCACTAAAACAAAACCTAATTATTCACAGGCAAAATTGACACTTGTTAATTATCATGGCCTTCAAGATTAGTTCTATGGCATTCCAAATAATAATAATAAGAGGCTTTAAATGACAAATAATTTGTTTTATCAATTGATCAAGACTTATTCTTCTTTTGATTGTTTTTGTTTTGTTTTTTGGTTTTGAGGATTGAGTTCATGGACTTAAACATTCTAAGCAAGCACTCTGACATTGACTTACGTCGCTAGCCCATGGGTTTTGAATTTTTGAACTCTTTCCTCCCCATTTTATCATTGGTATTACTTTGTGTTTTAGTAACCTCCTAGATAGACCTTAATTTAATAATGCACTTTTAAATACAAATACTGGTTTTAGTTCTTTATGTTAAAGTCTTAGGTTTGATATTTAAAATCTTTTTGTTAGATTGTCAATATTGGACATTTTCTTGTCATATACTTATTTATTTATATGTGTGTACGCGTGTGTGTGTGTGTGTGTGTGTGTGTGTGTGTGTGTGTGTGTGTGACGCATGCTATAGGATATGTTTGGAGGCCAGAGGAAAACTTGGGTGAGTTTTCTGTCCCTTCAACCATGTTGTTCACTGTGATCAAACTCAGATCACCAGGCCTGGCATCAGGGACCTTTACCCAGTGAGGCACTTTGCAAATACTGTAAACCTTTTGACTGGTAATTTTGCTAAGCCTTTTAGTCTATGGCAATACAAAGATTAACTACCAAAGTAACACCCTGGACATTTAATACTTGTACAGTGTTCAAATTTAGGGGTTTATCTCTGTTCTTGAACAGTGGTTGTTGATTGGCAATTTCCTGAAAGTTTTTTTTTTTTTTTCAATTTTGTAAAAAAGAGGATTTGTAGCATATTTTGTGCCTTTAAAGATATCATCTTCAACTACAAACTCTCCTATTTATTTTCTACTACATTAAAAAAATGACAAATGACCATCTCTACTGCATATGAAATTTTTAGTAATAATGCAGAAAATGTAGCCTATACAATTGAAAAGTAAATGGATAAAATTCTCCAGAGAAATGGAAATCTGATAACTTCATGAAGAAAACATGTGAGAGGCAATTTTTATAATTCAACTAATTAACTCAGCACATGAAACACATGTGAAAACTACTTCTGTATACTAAGAACATGTATACTAAGAACATATGAAGTGTCTCCTGTGACCTTTAGTGCAAGGTGTCCTTGTTGCAATAATATTATTATTAAACATAGAGATTTTTGGAGATGTGTGTATGTGTGTGTGTGTGTGTGTGTGTGTGTGTGTGTGTGTGTGTGTGATAGTTATAAACTTGATCATAACATAGAGAAGCTGAACAGGTGTCATTCGAGCATTTTATGGTAGTGTTTCTTCACTAATGACAGGAGAGAAAAAGGAGAAATGTGGAGCTAAAGGATTAACCATCAGGTTGTTGATGGACGAGAGTTGAAGAAGCTTGAGAAAAAGAGCAAGGGCACAAGGGATAAACAGAAGGTAGTGTGGCAACAAGCAGCCTGAGACTGCAGTCCTACAAGTGACCAGCAACTGTACTATGGCATCAACTTCACTAGGCCTGAGGTATAACTCCTCCTCAGGAATTCAAATTTACAAGTCAGCTTGACCAGCATTTGAGTTAAGATTATAAAAAACTAAGCATTGTTACTTGAGCCCATCTGGATTCCCAATAAATCTTAAGACAATGTATTTGTTTGCTTTTAGACCACTATGTCTGTGGTGATCTGATTTTAGAAATATACATTTACAAAGAAGAAGAAACATATTGAAAGAACCCATTGCAGAGAAAATCATTTTAGTGTTTTATTAGTTTTAAATGATAGGAATTAATCATCTGTCTTAAAAATCATAAACAGCTTTGGACATACACAGCTCAGAGTTGGTTTCTGTCTCCATCAGCATTCTGTTTTTTAGACAGCCATTGTTTTGTTGAGATGGAGACTCTGCAACCCACTGCAGTTTTCCATCTCCTAATCTTTGTTCTTCAGCCCCCATGTAACCACTGACCAATTTTTATTTGAAATTCAGTTATTTCTGTCATCTAGATCTAAATGAGTTTAGAGTAATTTAAAGATAAAAATACAGATACTTTATTTTTTTCACTGGTAAAATACAAGTCAGTGAGGTTTAAAATGTTCTAGTATTCCAAGCCTCTCCCTTGAACAATTTGCATTTTATACAGTATTAAAACAAAGTGAAAAATTAAAAAAAAATGCCACCACTGTTTACCATAGACTGTATTCATTGTCCAAAAGCCTTTCAGTTCTCTAGTCTCACCATGACTTCCTCACATCTTGATGGAAATTTCACATAATCCCTAGATAACATAGGAGAATTACCTTGGACAAGGCAAGGACAGGAGCAATAATAGCTGGTTTTCATGGACTTAAGAGACAGGAAAAAACAAAAAAACAAAAAACAACAACAACAAAAAATGCCACAAAAAACTTCCCCTAATGCCTTGGAAGCATGAAAAAGCAGTTCCAGTGGGACAGTTTCGAAATGGCAAGTTAGATTTAATATTAGGCTTCATTTTGTTAATGGCTTAAATGATGAGAATTGGACCCATTTCTCTGTCATTTTTTTTATTTGTAAATAAATTCCTATGTTGTGCCTTATACATTCCACTTTAAAATCTCTATTCTACAAGATAAATGTCCATTCAGATATCAGATGCTTACTTTTTGGAATCTCTGTGGATTAATAGACTACAAGTCATACAATGTGAGCAGATGTTTGTAGGTCTTTTACCTCAGTATTCCAACTGTATTGTTTTAATCATTGAGATTTTTCAGCAAAACACAGTGATAAAAGTTATTTCATCAATGACATACATGGTTTTAATGCAAGCAAATGCTTTTCACTGTTTTGAGCACTGGAATTGTGGGAAGCAGAAAAATAACCTTATGTAATCCAGCTACCTTTCATGAGGACAAGAGCTATCTTTAAGTAATATATCAAAGATTAGGCTCTGCCTCATTGACTAAGTAATCAATTTCACAGTGAGACTATTTAGTCATTTTTACGGATGAGTGTAACCCAGGGGAAAGGTTTAGAAATATATCATTATGTCTACTTAAGAAAAATACATTTTAGAGTACAGTACTTAAGCTAAAGTTTTTACAATGCTTAATGGGCAACAAAGTGGAATGGAAACTAGGTGGCAAGAATTGATGTTCAATTTTGACAATGAAGAAAATGTAGATAAATATATTTAAAAATTCATATATTTCCCAGAAAATTTTCTGAGATTTGAATTAGCTCATATTATTTTTGTTTATAACATAGCAATGAAAGCTACTATAATATTTTATGTAAGTGGGTTTTTATGGAAATCTTTCATATTCATCTTACGGAAATAGCAATATTACACTAAATGTATGTGTCAATTTTAAATAATGATGTCTTTAAAATTTCAAAGGCTTACACATTTTAATTAAATATTTGTCAAGTTATTATCAATAAACTTCTTAGGTGCACAGATCACCTGTCTCTTTAATTTCTCATCTTCAGGATAGCAATTTCTAAGTCCACATGCATGTAACAGCTGTTTACATCCCCATTAATGATCAACAAAGTGATGATTGTTGAAAAGACCAATCAGACTTTGAACTAGGCCAGTTAACTACACTCACATTTCCTAGAGTCTTAACAATGATTTTGTGAGTAAAAACAGCATAAAGCACAGAAGTAACCAGAAGTGCCACCTATTTTCGTTTCTTGGGATTGTATTAATACATGAGGGATTTTAGCTTTATTTCCTTTCTGATGGATTTCAAATACTTATTATCACACAGTAAACACTTTGAAACATTTTCTGTTTCTGAAAAAAAACATACATTCAGAACTAGTAAAATGACAGACAAAAGTTTCTCTGGCTTGTTACTTTGCCTATCTAATTCAAATGCCAAAACACACTCTGTGCCCTTTGCTCCAGCTCATTGCCTGTCAGCTTTCTCTTTCCATTTGACTAATATCACTCTCAGAATATTAACTATACAGAAATCTTTATTTTATATCTCAGATCCTCTGAATGTGGGCTAACTCAAGGCTTCTCTTTACTTCACATTTACTATACCTTGTGTTAATTTTCTTAAAAATGAAATATAGCTGTCCTTATTTTTCTTCTTTGCCTGAGAGTCTACTATGCCACGTTTATTACTCAGCACATTAATTGCTCTTTTGAATAGATTGGACTTGTTTGGCTTAAAAAAGTCAGTTTTTTAAATTAATTTTTTAAAAATCTATTTTACATCCTGACTGCAGTTTCCCCTCCCTTCTTGCCTCCAGTTACCTCCCACCACCTCCACCTCACTTCTGCATTCCTCCCCTCAGCGCCCCCCCCCCCCATCCACTCCTCCTTGTCTTCTGTTCTGAAAGAGGCAGGCCTCCCATGGTTGTCAACAAAGCGTGGCATATCAAGTTACAGAAGTACTAAACACTTTCCTTTGTCTTAAGGCTGGATGAGTCAACCCAGTATGGGGAATGAGTTTCCAAAAGCCAGCAGAGATGTTAGTTCAGGGCCTGTCCCTAACACAATGTTTAAATTTCAAGTAGCCTTTTGTGGTGATGTATTGAGTCTCCCAATATACTATGTCTCACAATAAAATTTACCCAGGGATCAGAGGAGAAATCCAAGCCCTATATTAACATAGAAGTCAAGTAATGGTAGCACACAGCTTTAATCCTATCACTTGAGAGGCAGGGATCTGTCTAGATCTCTGTGAGTTCAAGGTCACACTGGAAACAGAGCCAGGCATAGTGATACATGCCTTTAATCCCAGCACTAATCATAGAGGTCTGAAGGTCTGTATAGATAGATAGGAAGTGACAGAACTAGGCAGGAAGAGGAAATGAGAGAATGGAACAGCAAGGTATATAGATGTGGGTAGATAGGAAGTAGCTCATTTTGGAAGCTGCAGAGTTGGTGAGGTGAGGTTAGCTGTGCCTTTTCCTATTCCTCTGATCTCTCTCAGGCTTTAAACCCAATTACTAGCTCCAAGGGCCTTTTTTTTTTTAATTAATAAGACTGATTGGCAGTTCATCTACAGCTTTTTATTTATCTTTAAATTAAATACAAGGATTTTTTACCATTACTGAAGGAAAGTGTTAAAAATTTGTTCTATCAAAGCTGACTGAGTTGATTTTAATTTTTCATGTTAGTGGGAAACATACACATATTCCATCAACTTAAAAAAGTCATCTGCATATTATTTTGTGTAAAAATGTATAGTGTAAGCACGAATTTTTGTTTTCATAACCTTTAAACTATTCTATTTTTTTGTTGAAAAGATTTTGGTTATTATTGATTAATTTTAATGAAAAGGAAACAAACAAAATTTTGTTATTTAAGGGATACAAGAAGGTAAAAATAATTCTACCTCTAAGACTCTGGAAGTTCTTTTCAATCTCTGGGACCATAAGGCATTTAAGATTTGTCCTTTTCCATATTTCTTTTTTTCATTCCCTGTTAACTACATGTCATAAACAACTTAGTACATTTTCTTTTCTAAATTACATACATTTGTGTAAAGATATTGGGAAATTGCTGGGCAGCAAAGGTGTATGCCTTTAATCCCAGAACTCAGGAGGCAGAGGCAAGCGGATCTCTGTGAGTTCAAGGCCAGCCTGGTCTACAGAGCGAGATCCAGGAGAGGCACCAAAACTAGACAGAGAAACCTTGTCTCAAAACAAAACAAAAAACCAAAACAAAAAAAAGATATTGGGGAAATTGAATCTCTTATACTGTTAACATAACAATTTAAAAACTAACCTATACAATATTGTGTTACTTATCAATTGCCATACTAAAATTGATTTTTTTTTTTTTTAACCCAGAGCTGAGGACCGAACCCAGGGCCTTGTGCTTGCTAGGCAAGCACTCTACCACTAAGCTAAATCCCCAACCCCTTCATAGCAGTTTCTATATCTCAGTTTCAGTTTTCAGTGGCTCAAACCTAGGTAGAGCTCTGGGTCACTCAAAGGTGCTACATTCAGTAAACCAGTTAAATAGGCAATCATTACAAAACTATTCAATTCAAGATTTGTTTTGTTTTGTTTTATGCTGTTTTAAACTGGTCAAGGGGTATCATTTTGATTACTATATAGGTTATTGATATACAAAAATTGTTGAACTCCTTCCTATTTATTGAATTATTGATTTTTTTTAAATTTTGATGGTATAAATGAAATACAGAGGCAAATGTGTTACTCAAACAGTGATGAACACTTGTATTTTCATACTCAACTTAAAGTTTATAATCCATCTGTAGTTCCATTTTCTTTGCTTTTGATGTATTTGATGCTATAACTTTCTAACTATAAAACCAACCATTTTCCTATTGAACAACTTTCTTTTTTTACTCAATGTTTAAAACTCCAGTCATGATTTGAGAAAAATTCCTTCCAATTTTAAAAACATAAATCAAATCTCCTTTAATACTTATAAAAGTCTATTAAATATCCCAGCCTTGTACTTTTTAATTAAAGTGAGTTGTGCTAAGCTAAATGGATTCTCTTTTTGGATATACTTCAAATGAATTGTCATTTTATATCAAATAGTATACTCATTAGTACAATAAGGAAATTTTGTTAATAGGGATAATAATCTAAGAAGACACCAAAGTTATTAATATTGAACCTAGTAACACAATTACAACATTTGACATACAAAATGTGAAAAGATATTGAATTAAAAGTTTCTTATTAAACTTGTCATTGTCTACTCAAAAAACATAATAAAATATAATCTAGATGTATGAGTCATATTCTTTTCTCTAAAATAAAAATTCATAAATACATGCTTTATTTCTCATGTTTTGAGAGACAACTCAAATTTACATTTTAATGGAAGGGTAATTGTCAGCCTCAAGTATTGTTCATACTACAAAGTCTTGAGACTTTCATTAAACATTTTTGATACTAATATTATTATTGAAACAGTAATTAAAGAATAATTATATTTTCTAATTTCAGCCCAATGTTTTCCTAAGACAAATATGAGAAGTTTAAATCCAAAATGCTACTACTGTTGTTTATATTTTACAAAGCTTTTTAAGTTGCAATATTTACATACATTAACATTGTACTTGTACATGATATATTTATGTATAATGTAGTTTGATGATATTAAGCGATTTAAAATAACACGATTAACCTCAACAACAGAGATGCAGCAATTGCTCCTAATCAACTTAACCAAAACGAGACTGTCATAATAAACCATGTTTGCTTGAAAAGCCATTTCAAACCCATTATCTTGCTTTGATAATGTTTCATGTGCGATTACACTAGTCCAGCTAATAATGTAAGCCTCTACTGTATTAGTGGTTGAAACAAAGACATGCCTTGAGAATGCTGAGTGATCTCAAAGTTGTTATTTTGGTCATAAATAGTGGTAATAGAAAGTGTCCTGACTGAACTGCATTCTACACCCCTGACATTCAGTGACTTTCTTGTAAATAAAACCCTTTTTTTTCTACTTCACTTTCCTTTTGAAAACTTTTAAATCATGTGAAAATGTATTAATTAGACTCTTATTGTATTATATCCCTGCAATTTATAAGTTTGCTACATTAAAGTGGTCCCCAAATCCCCCCCCACAAAAAAAATAAAGGTTTAGACAACAGGAAAATGCATGCATTAAAACATGTTTAAAATATTTTTAAAAAGTGACAATAACAATAATTTCATATAAATTGCTGTATGAATAATGATAGTTTTTTTAGATAAAACCCTCAACTGAATATGTATCATAAAACTGTTGGGACTTACTGACTTGAAATTTTTAAAGATAAACTAATGTGCAGTGTACCTCTAGACTAACTTCCAAGTTCATAACAGTCAATCAAGTAATGAATATTGAAATTAGAGCATCTATAGTATACTAAATAGACATGTTCATGTTGATGTGATAAACATCTGGCATTATAAGTTAAAATATAAGCCAATATAAGACGAATGATAAAAAGTTCAAGTGAGAAATGAGTTCTCTAGGAAACTCTAATATCTCAATATATCAAAGATAATATATGTGTCCCTGTGGGATATGTTGCTACAGGATATGTTTCTTTTCTATAGACAGAAGATACTCATGTCAAAGATATAAATGTACAGATAAAACATAATTAGTCTGATGAGCATCTGAAAATGCCTTAGCATAGGAAAATAAATTAATCATGTTATAAAGCAGACACTAAAATTAAACTTTCAAGTATTCTGTATAACCCCATTTGAGTAATAAGAGAAGTATTGTGCAATTAAAATGTAATTTTTAGGGATGAATAAACATTTAAGAGAATATTTAATAAGTCATATGATTTGTACACTCCGGCCATATAATCAGGTGGACCAGAGCATGTATAAAATGGAAGGAAAGTGGTTCTTATTTCAGTTTCAATTGCTTATCAAGATTGTAAAAGTAGAAAAGAGGGAAGAAAGAAAGAAAAAGGGAAAAATATGAGAGAGAAAGAGAGAGAGAGAGAGAGTAATACCTGAAAAGTGTGGTGATATTGTGTTCCCCCAAAAAATATTGTGCACCCTAATAAACTTATCTGGGGCCAGAGAACAGAACAGCCACTAGATATAAAGGCCAGAAAATGTGGCACACACCTTTAATCTTAGCATTCCAAAGGCACACATCCATCTGGATCTCTGTGAGTTCAAAGCCACACTGGCAACAGCCAGGCATGGTGACTCATGCCTTTAATCCCAGGAAGTGATGGCAGAAAGCAGAAAGGTATATAAGGCGTGAAAACCAGGAACTGGGTGGTAAAGCTTTTAGGCTTTTGAGCAGCACAGTTCAGTCTGAGGAAACAGAATCAGCTGAGGAATCGGCAAGGTGAGATAGCTGTGGCTTGTTCTGCTTCTCTTATCTTCCAGCATTCACCCCAATAACTAGCACCGAGTTTGTTTTTATTAATAAAACTTTCTAAGATTCATGCTACAGAGAAATATATACCAGAGGAATCTACACATGTGTTTTTTCAGAACTGTATCCTAGTATAAATGATAAACATGATAGAAGCTGTAAATCATTTAAGAGAAGGTTTATGTGACTTGTGAATGCCTTCATCCCTATTACCATAGAAATGATCTTGAGGCTATTCTTTTATTATGAAGATCTCTGTGAAATTCAAGAGAATTTAATGTTTTGCTTATGTTACATCAACCAAATATTGCTAATCTGGGATGGAGAGATAGAGAGATTACAAGATAAAAAGTTATTAGGGGTTCGAGATTTAGCTCAGTGGTAGAGTGCTTGCCTAGCAAGCGCAAGTCCCTGGGTTCAATCCTCAGCTCAAAAGAAAAAAAAAGTTATTGGGCACTCAAGATACTGTGGACAAGATGTAAAATGATAGGACTGATCGGCATCCAATGGGGCCTAATTTTTGTTAAAAAGGGAACAATGGCCTTCATGTTGGAGCCAATTACCTAGCAGGCAGAACCGGTATAAGATGGAGTCATGGCTCAGATGTGAAGTGTTACTTCAAAAAAACTTGTGAGTTCCCAACTTGTGGTAAAACCTGCAAAATAGATTGGGCATTTTTTTCTTATAATAGAGTTCTTTTCTGAGTGCCTGGTCTGGATCATTAACAGTGCTCAGCTTTCACAGTACCTGATGATGATACTTTCTAGAATATTATTTCAGAGCCATGTGGACCGTCTGTGAGGTATGGACAGTTTCCTTTAAATTCATTTCTCAGGTACTCTGTCCATGTAAATGCATACTTCAGATGAAAAGAAATGGTAGAAATGAGCATCCATGATAGTAGAAGTATTTGAGAGCTGACAATTATTTCTGTAATTTGCATGTTGATTACTAGCTTTTATTGCTAACACACTGAAAGAATATTATTTTGTGTTTTATGATAAATTTTAGCCCAATGAACATTTTGATTGAACTTACTTAACCAACTTTCAATGAAGAAATTGTATCCTTTAATATGTTGAGTCTTTTATAACTATCACCATTTCATACACATACAAATATGTAAGGGAAAATATAATTTGTTTTATTTTGAAAAAATATTTTTTTCAATTTTAGGTGGATAACCATCATTGTCTATATCAATATCTTTTTATTTCATTTGTTCTGTGAGGACTTTTAGCTTGTTTTAAGTGACACAATGTGTCTTGTAATTATTAATGGTTGCAATCAATTTATCTTAGAAGTAATCTTCAATGCTTTAATGCTTTGCCAAGAAAAAGAACATCAGAATTATTGATTTTGAAAACGTAATTGTACATACCATGGAGAATCGCATATTTTGACATTTCTGATATACAGTCAAATTTAAAGTGTAAAGAATTTACTATCAAAATGATTCATTATTAAAGTAAATACTGTTAAAATTTATCACTAATACTATACAGAGGGGACACAGAATAAGAAATACAACTGGATTTAGTGTCAAGTAGATGGAAAAATAGTGGGAAAAGTGCTAAGGTCAGGAACGACTTTCAGGAAGATTCATAAAATATTAAGAGCAGTGACTCCAGACCACAGTGTCCCCTTACATATTTACAGGCTTTTATTACCGAGGAGTCTATGTTTTAAGTATAGTAATAAAAATGAAAATGACCCCATTTCTTGGCAGAATCCATAAATGTTAACTAAGGAGAATGTGACTTTCACTAATCAAATAGAGTTACGACATTTCTGTTCCTTCCTAAGCACGGCATTTCCTTCTGAGTGTCTTTAAGATGTGGTGACACTGTACTCATTCATTCCTTTGGTGCACAACTTAGTTGGAAAAGCACCCATTCAATTTTTGTTCTGCATTAAAATTAAAATGTAAGTTTTCATTTAGCAAGAATGATGACTCATCTGTATTGGTCTAGATGATAGTACATTTAAACATTTTTCAGAAATAACGATTTCCTCCAAAGCATTTCCACTTATGTTTAAAACTCAGCTGTTTAATTTAACTCTAATTCAAAATATTTTCTAAACCTGAAATGATGAAATTGCATTTGCACATGTTTTAAGTACTGAATGTAGACATGATCGGGGAAATGTTTGTTACTGGAATTTCCTCTTTTGCCTTACCCATTTTTCTAAATACAAAACAAAACAAGACAGAACAAGAAGAGCCACTTTTCTTCCTAGTCATTTGTCCACATATATTCAACAAAGGAATATGATAATTACACTATGTAGAGAAAAACCTAGAGACTACTCTAACCAATTAGTACATTAATTGATACAATTAATAAATTATAAATTGTAATTTATAAAACTGCTTTTCAGTACATTATCATCAAAGAAAACGAGAATTTAGCAGCTGTCATAAAAAGATTTCCATATGCTATAGCCACTCTCCACTCTGATGGATATGAAAATTGTAATTGTTTTTATTATATATGTAATAAGTGCTGAAATATCCAAAGCATATCACAAGAATAAGATGTCTAGCTCCAAGAAACTTAGAATTTAATTTTAGAAAATTATCAGAACTTGATCTAAATTGTCTTCTTAATTGAAATAGATAGAAGGGTATAACTAGATAGAATACCATAGATGTGTTTTTCTTCCTTAAGTGCATAAAATGATTACTTATATTGAGCTGTAAGATTTTAAAATATATATCATCATTTAATATCATGAACGTATATGATGTGTTAAGTTCCTACAAAAATATACTTACATATGTGTCCTGGAATCTTCATTTATAGAAAGATGCTTTCTCATCTACAAATAATCTCTCTTTTCAAAATAGGGGTAAATGATCTGTAAATGAAATAAAAAGAAAATAAATGTGACTATAGAAAACAAACTATTGAGAACACCATACCTAACCTGTCCAAACTCTGTGTGCAAGACGATTTGTGTGCCACACCAGCCCAGAGTGACTCACAGGAGAGACCTGGTGACGGGAATGAGTCACATCACAGACATCATTGAGGAGATAAATGCTTCACAAAATAGATTTGATCCTTCAAGATTCATCTCATAGAAGTTTGTCAAGTGCAAGTTTAAATTCCAGATATCTTAAGGTAAAGTAATTATCAGTTAACTACAAATAAAATATACTTTTATTTTACAAAACAATAAATATCAAAGTATGGGTTAATTTGGAAATTCAGTGTCGGTTTGAAATCTTATATTCTTTAAATATGTGTAGATATCAATACACAACATTCATTTTTTCTGAGAAACTTGGAACTCATAGTTATCTTTTCCACATAGTGGTACTTATATTTGTAGATTTCATTTTCATAATTGCATCTATATTTACAATGAATTTTATTCTCTCTACAGTTGTGCCTGTATATGACATTTTTCCATTTACTGACATTTTTTCCATTAGGGTAGTATGTTTAAAATGTATTGATAATTAGTCTAATTTTATCTGAAAGTTATGCTACTTTTCTAGAACTTTCGCCATCTGAGGGATGGAAGAATGTTGGTGGCATGCAGTAAAGCATTATACTTCTGTTCTTTTCTCTGTCATCACATGATCTCTTTGTTCTGGAATATCCCCTCCCCAAATATATAAACCATATCAGAAGCTTGGAGTGAATACTTGTTCAGCCACTAGGGAAATCAGTGTGGCATTAGATTGCTGGGGATGTATGTATCTCAAGATACAGCTATACCATTCTTGAGAATACATACAAAAGATGCTTCATTCTACCCCAAAGATACTGCTCATCCTTGTTCAGTGTTGCTCTGTTTATAATAGCCAGAAATTGTAAACAGCCCAGATGTCCATCATCAGATGAATGGATAAGGAAAATATAGGACATTGACATTGGATCTCCCAAGGAAGGGGGAATGGGATATATAGTTAGAGAGAAAAGAGGGGATGGGAATGGAGGACTAAATGAAGAATGGAGAGAAGAGGGGTATAAGGAAGAGAGTGCAAAGAAAGTTGGCTAACAATAAGGGGCACTTGAAGGGTCACACAAATTTGGTGGAAGCTTCTTTTAACATAATTATATGCAAAACAATCTAAATGGAATCACCGAATTATTAAGCAAGGCAAAGCCACAACTAGACATCAGTTGACACCAAGTGAAACCTCTAGTGCCAGTATGAGTTACATCGAATTTGAGTTGTTGACTAAGAGGGCTCCATGGAAAATCTATCTATTCTATTTTACTTTACTAAAGAGTTCCATCCCTTGCCCCTATTCCCTTAATTTATTCCTAACCTCTAAGGTTCTAAAAAATACAGCATGTTTTTCAATGACTTAACAGCAATTATTCACATATGAGTGAATACACATATATGTATTCACTCAAGATACCTTGTTTTATTTGGTTAGTTTTTCTACTTCCATCTACTTACCTGCAAATTTCATTCTTTTTGACAGTTGAATAAAAGTTCATTGTGTAAATAGATTAGATTTTCATTAACCATACAATCATTGATGGACATGTAAGTGGTTTTTATTTTTTCATTTTGCCAATTTCTGGCTATTATGAATAAAGAGACAATGGACATGGTTGAGCAATTGTCTCTGTAGTAGGATGATGCATCCCTTGGGTTCACAGGTAAGTGTGGTATAACTCAATCTTGAGATAGATTATTCCCATCTTCCTGAGGAATTGCCACACTAATTTTCATAATGAATGTGCAAATTTGCCTTCCCATCAGCAATGAATGAGTGTTCCCTTTACTCCACATCATCACAAGCACAGGATGTCATTTTTATTATTGACATTCTGACTGGTTTAAGATAAAATCTTCAGTAGTTTTGATTTGCATTTCCCTGATGACTAAGGATGTTGAACATTGCTTAGTGTTTCTGAGACATTTGAATTTTCTATAGATTTGTTTACCATTTTTAAATTTTGTTTTCTTGGTGTTTATTTTTTATATTCTTTACATATTTTGAATATTAATCCTCTATTGGATACAGTTTGTAAAGATTGTTCCCCATTTTGTAACCTGTTATTTTGTCTGAATGTTAGTGTTCTTTGCCAAACAAAAGCTTTTCAGTTTCATGAGGTCCCATTTGTCAATTGTTGATCATAGTGCATGCACAATCAATGTTCAGTTCAGGAAGTCTTTTTCTGGCCAATAAGTTCAAGATTATTCTTCATTTTCTCTTCTATCAGATTCAGTGCACCTGGCCTCATGTTGAGGCCATTTATCCATATGAAGTTGATTCTGTGCAAGGTGATAAGTATGGACCTATTTGGATTCTTCTACATGTAGCCAACTAGTTTCACCAACACCATTTGTTGTAGATGCTTCTTTTGTTCAGTATGTGTTTCTGGCTTCTTTATGAAAAATCAGGTGTCCATAGGTGTGTGGGTCTGCATGGGTCTTCAGTTCTATTACATTGATCAATGTATTTGCTTTTGTGCCAATACCATGCTGTTTTTCTTACTATAGTTCTGTAGTAGAATTTGAGAGCAGAGATGGTGATACTACCAGACTTTATCACTAAAAATTTTTATAGCTGCTTGAATGTTCTGTGTTTTCATATGAAGCTGAAAATTGTCCTTTCTAGTTCTATGAATAATTCGCTTAAATTTTGATGGCTATTACATTGAATCTGTAGATTGCTTTGGTAGGATGACAATTTTTTTTTATTAATAATCCTATCAATCCATAAGTATGGGAGATCTTTCCATCTTTTGATATCTTCTTTGATGTCTTAAAGTTTTTATCAGTCTATATTTAGTTGGTTAGAGTTACACAAGATATTTACATTCTTTGAGACTACTGTGAAATATATTTCAATGATTTCTTTTCAGTCCATTTGCAATCTGTATATAGAAAGCTACTAATTTTGGTGTGTTAATTTTGTCTACTGATACTTTGCTAGTTTGTAAGATTTTCCTGGTAGAATTTTCAGGGTAATTTATTCATATGATCATGTCATCGGCAAATAAGGATGCTCTGAATCCTTCCCTTCCTATTTGTTTTGTCTCGTTCTCTTTCGGTTGTCTTATTGCTGTAGCTAAAACGTCAGTACTATATCGAATAGGTATGTGGAGAGTGGACAACATAGAACCTCTATTTTCCAACTCTATTGATAGTCCCTGTAGACTAAGAAAATAACATATTTTAATAACAGCAAATCAATATCCATCAGGTATCCCGAATCTTGTTTTGTCATGAACTAATTCTACTGGACTTTTCATAGAAAATAAATCATTTGACATGAGTTAGCCTAAAGCCCTCATGTTCCTTACATCACACTTACAGTGATAGAATTTCTCTGATGTGTCTATTTATATGATACATGATGACTATTTCTGTACCAAGATATTGATCACTGTTAGTATATACAAAATTGGTTACCATTTTAGATAATGTGGAAATACCAGAGTATTCCCCTTCTGTTTTCCCTATCTTTCAATGTCCCTCCTATTAGTGTTTGAGAGTTTTGTAATTCCCTACCAAAAATCAAACTCCATCTAGCTGTTTTATTCATATTAAGAAAATAAAATACTAATGGCTTATTTACTTATTTAATGATCACTATGTCATTAAATTATGTGCCATATTTTCCACTAAAATGGAATTCATTGACTTATTTTACAACCAATAGTTCTATATATCATAGTGCCACAGAGCATGTTTACTTTATCTCATTCTAATATGCATTCCACACAGACAAGTTCTTCTGGTGTTTTGTTTACTGTACATAAACAAAGTACTTAAAATATATTTGACAGAAAAGAAATATTAATGAGTTAATTAACTAATTAATGTTCTTGTCAGTACTATTAGGCTATGGCATTTTGATTATTAAATAATACTCTCTGTAGGTAATTTTCCTGCAAACTAGGACAAATATTTTAAAAAAGCAAGTCCTGGGCTCCCAAATTTCTAATAATGTTGTCTTCAAGAAGAGGAATGGATGTATGAGTACTAGATTTACCTCAAAGGACATAAGCAAAGAGAGGCCCAATTCTGAGATGGCAAGATACAAGACCGTGGTACAACCCGTCCCGAAGAACTGCAAATCAAAGAAATGATCTGCAATTTAATTTACTAATTCTTTTAAGTCAGCAAAAAAAAAAATCAATGTAGTTTACATGGACGAAAATATTTAATAAAAGGCTCACAGCTCCTTATACTCATTCACTTTCCCTCTCTTCGTGGCTCACAGTTCCTAGATCATACAGCATTTCTCTCTTTGACTCAGACATGTAGAATTTGGAAGACGAGTGATTATTTCTTAAATATTACATTTTCCCCCTTGACACTGACACTAGAAAATAAGTTTTATGTTTCTATTTTTTTATTGTGACACTCATACTGTTATCAAAATCAGTTGTTTGTAGAAGTAGATGGGGAAAATTCTCAATGATGGCAGTAAACTAAGTATTCTGTATTTTTGATAGTGATGGTACGATCTGTCTTTAATTGAAGATTCCTTTTTCTTCTTCTTGTTTTATTCTCACCTTTGATGACAATGTGCTTAGTAAGAACGTATAAATTGAATCATATAATTTTTTTATTGATGACCTGGATATTTCAAATTCTAACCATACTGAATTTTTTTTGCTTGTATCCAAGTCATTTTAATCAACCAATTTTTCAAATGTGATGTTACTTGATTATGATGACAGTGTTTCAGTTAGTAGTATAAGAAATCAGTGAAAAATTACAAAAGTAATTGATATCTTTCAAATATTCTTAACATACATAACAATTTTTGTTAAAAAAAAAACTTACTGAAACATTTCATGAGAATACTTCTAATAACAATAGAGAATAATAATAGGCTGTTAAATGATAGGACACTATTCTCAATATGTAAAATTGTAGGATAATTTATTTTAAAAATGTAAAATGTGTTCTAGATAAATGGCATAGCACTGACAGTACTATATTTAGAGATTCAGCCTGATTAAAATAAACTGCTTTCATATTTCCATCTTGCTATTTTACAAAATGTTGATTAGCAAGTAAAAAATTGCTTTCTATTTCTATATGGATGTAATGTAAGTAAATGTATAAATTTGAATATATATCTTTCACAAGTAAAGTAAAACAAAATAGTTAACTTATTACCATGATAATGTTGTTTATATAGCTAATCATTAGAGTGTCCTGTTCTGTTTAGAAACTTTGTTAATAAGCTTTGAATAAAACATTACTGTGATAATGAACAAACCATTTTATAAAAAGAACTGTTCCCATTAACATTTTTGAATGTGTAAGATGAGATTTATAACATATATGAGACATTACACAAAGACTAACATGATTAAAAAAAAAATCTTTGCTCAATTGAGAAAACTGACATTCAACATCATAGTCATTATTTTACTAAAGTATCAATTAATGAATCAAAATAACTGATATAACCAGTACTCAAATGATTTCATTCACAATTGGTAGGAAACCAAGCCTGACAGTCTTTGGTAGAGAAAGGCATGTCATTAAGACAGCCATCTTGTGTATCTACCTTATAGCTGGGACATAAAGGCAAAAGAGTCCAGGATCTCACGATTCCTTCAACATCACCTCCTCAGTGACGTAACACTCTCCATTGGAGCTCCATTATAGTTCCCACATTCCTGACAGTTGTGTTTAAAATTCAAGTTATCAGTAGCTTAAATCCTAAATAAGGAATTAGAGGGTGTTTGGCTGAGACCAGTGTTTATATACATATACATATATACATATTAGAATTATTTTGTGAGAAAACAGGATTTGAAAGACCTGATAGATATTGACTGTCATTATTAAAACATGAATGTTATTTTCTTGGAACACAGAACATATCACTATTATTGGGAAATGTAGGTACATTCCACAGGATTCAAATACAGCCCAATATGAAAGCATGCACATGAATCAATCATGTTCAACACATCTTTTGTAATGCAGAGTTTTGACCAATGTTTACTGCGTTGCAGTTTTATTTTGCTAAAGCAAACCATTTTTACAAGGATAATAATAAATTAGCAAGACTTCATTTAACATAAGGCATAGTTGGTATTTAGAGGGAAAAATATAGGATTTACTCATTTGAAAAAAATAGTATACAATATTGCAAAAAATACTAATTTTCGGCATACGACAAAATTACTATAAAGGAAAAATATAGATTCTTGAAGAAAAAAAATTTTGATTGAAGATGTTATTTATCTGTTTATCATTTAAATATACAATTTAAATAATGAAAATCATTGGAGAATAAATTATGTAATAAAACTCTCATGGTAAGTAGTAATACACTCATACACTGGCTCCTAAATGTAGAAATTAACTCTGTAAACCCATATATCTTTGTCAGATATTAGTAGAGAACAGGAAAATCAATAATGAAGTGAGTAAGCAGATGCTGCAAAAATATAACAGCATTTTACTTTTGTTGAATATTTCCTACTATCTATATAGATGTATTTCCACACATAACTTGAGAAGTGATGGGAATCTTGAAGAGTGAAAACCAGGAAACATTCAGGGAATGGAAAGACAGACAAGGGAACTAGCAACTTTAGGGACTGCAGGCTTTTATTGGGGGAATAAACTTATAGAAGCTCTCTCTGTAAGAATGTGTGGTTCTCACACTTACAAGCTAGGGTAGTTATAGGACAAAAAGCAAGGAAATAGGAAAGGACATTGAAGAGATTCCTTTCTGGTCCAATATTGGCCATTGCTAGGAAAAGCCAAAGAATGGTGAGCAAAAATATATCAGGTAATTTATAAATATCTTATGGCTGGACATGACGAAGGGTCTATAGATTGGTAGTGGCTGGAATCTAGTGAAACAAGTAACTTCAGTTTTGTAAAATGATTAACGTGATTTCTGGAAACTGCTGGAACTTTTGAAAGTGTCACTTTTCAAAATAGTTTGGCCATGCTAACACAAGGCAACACCCATGCCAATTTAAAGTACAGTGCCTGAGAACTAACTGTCATGTGCGGTGAAAGGAAGAAAGAGTCACAGTAGAGTAGATGGTTGGCCAGAAATGCATGGAGAAGAATCAAGGCAAGAATGATTGAACACAGGCTGTAGAATATGAGAAGAGCAGGTTTGGGCAGAAATATTCATTATGTAAGAAACTCATATAATACATGTTAACTCCTTCATGTTTTCTATTATTAAAGTACCTATCTTTCTACTGAAATATGAACATAAATATGAGCGAATTGATTATTAGAATGATCATTTATTAATCATGGTCAAATTCAGCATATCAATTTTACATACTTTTGCATGATAATTCTCCAAGGGAAAAGTCTAGAAATAGAGAATTAAAATTCAAACTCTGCAAATCTTATGATATAAGCACTTAATAAAAAGCTCAATATTACTTGCTTAATAAAGTTAATGTCTTGTTACATAAATGTTCTTGGGAAATTTCTTGAAATAGCTTTTATTAATTTGTATGATCACAATTTATTAATTTTCTAATGACTGATATTTGACACATCCCCTATTCAGGGATTAGTTAAATTCACTTCATAAAGGAAAGATAATGCTTTTATTTTACTTTACAGTTATAGCTGTTTATTTCTGACTGTATGTTTGACCTATTTACATGGACTATACTTTATTATGAACTGATAAATTTTAAGATTAAAAGAAATATATGAAAGAGATTTAATTTTATTTTTTAAAGACTTTTTAATGTGTGTTTTGCCTGGATATACTTATGCAGAAAATACATGCCTGATTACTTTAGGAGGCAGAAGAATATAGTGGATTCCCAGGAAAAAAATTTCTGACCAAGCTAATGTAAGGAATTAATGTTTTTATTCAGCTTACAGTTGAAGGTGAAGTCCATCACATGACATGTCCCATATTGTTTGCAAATGTCACAGGTTATCTTTTGATCACTTAGATGTCTATATAAGCTTGTCTTTGCTAAGGGTTGGAGCAGGGTCATATCTTCAAATGACATATGGAAGGCTAAACATGTAAAAAAAAAGACTCAGAAAAAATACCTCAGTAACCATGCTTTCCATAGAAACCCTTCTGAAACCAAGCCTAATCATGGGGCCCAACCTGTTACACTATACTAGGTGGACTGTCTGGTTAGAAATTCTACATTGCACTCTCACACTTGGAAATTATTCTCTAAGTCATTATTCCTACCCCAAATTTCTCCTAAATCAAGAATATTAAAATTCTTTCATATTTTCAAAGCAATGGGCCTTGAAAGGGGTTACATTAGTATATTATGGTTAATTTTTAATACAGAAATTTTTATTATTCTCAGTAAATGTATTACAAATGATTTTTTAAATCTCTATAATTATAAGTCATCCACTGATTTCTTTCCTTTGATAAAATAATAGCAATAGTAACAGCAATGCAAATCGGGTTCATAGCCTATCACTTTTGCATCTTTCTACTGTAATAGGAGACAGAAATAACTATTTTGAAATAAAATCTATTTTGCGCAATCATAATTCTATCTACTTTAAATATCCTTTACACTACCTGGCAACAGGGTCATGGTCTCTTGCAAAGCCTATTTTACTCTAAGGAAATACCTTTGAGTGTTTAAGGGAAAAGTCAGGCATTTTCAATCCCCTTTGAACATACAGAGAAAAACTGCTATTTTAAAAGCCTGGTAATAATTAACTAGAGTGCTACAGGGCCAATTTGCAATAGACTTTTTAAAGAGGCAAGCTCATTGTGCTGAATGGAACTTATAATTGTTCATAGAATATTTGCATATGAGAGTTAAATGCAGTCCTCAAAACGGTGGGATGTGATTGGAATTTTCTTTTCAGTACATTTGAATGCACATGTATCTGCATGATACATTTGAGAAGCATGGTTATATAACAAAAATACAGCTACCATTCTCTAAAACATATTAAATGCTAGACAAATGACATCTAGAAACAGGATTAGGGATCTCTCTAACTTGAAGTACATACAAGAAAAAAAAACATATCTATTAGAGATTAACATCTCTGTCTTAGAGTTACATTTCTGGTATGCATCAAGAGAAGTTAAAATACTCTTTAACCTAAACCTCTGATAAAACTAAGTTAAGTTGAAAGCTCATGTTGCTCACTTAGACCTCTAGCTTTTTGTACCCTGTATTTCTGTAGTTTAAATTTCTTCCCCTACATCCTGCCTGTGACAATTTACTTTTCATCCTCTATCTATGCACTGGGATTTCCATTATGATTTTCCACACATAAGTGGGATAAAGATATATTTTACTTTCTGTTTTGTTTTTTTTTTAAGTTGTGTGTGCACGTACACATGTGATACAGACACATGCATACTAAGGTTTATGTAGAGTTTAAGGACAATTTGAGGATTGCTTTCTATCCTTCACTGTGACACCTGGATATTGAACAGGGCAAGTGCTACAACATCTTACTTTTCATATGTTTCATTTCATTTAGCATGGGTTCTTTCAGGTCCACTGATATTCTGGAAGTAGAAGAGACTCGTTTCAATGAAAATAGAAGATTTTTGAAATGGAAATTTTTTTTTCAGATAATATATTTTGATCATAGTCTGTCTTTCCAAATGCTCCCCACCTTCCTAAATACCAAATTGTGTGTCCTCTCTCTCTCCCAGTAAAGTGCGGTGGGCACTGAGTCCCCAGTGGAGAATTATTCTACAGGTGGGTAGACAGTTATGAAGGAATGGAGAAGGGCCAGAAGAAAAGGGTGAAAGGAGTAAGGGGAAGAATAGAGGAGGTCATGTGTCTGTACCAAGGCCTGAGTACGAAGGGAAGCAGATAAGCTGTAGCAACACAAAGGGTAAGTCCGGAAGACAGGGATGGAGGAGAGAAAAGAGTGAAGGTTCCCTGCCTGAGTCTCAGTCAGGTATTGTCGCTTACAGTTGCTGGTGTAAAGGAGTACTGCATGTCGGTGTGCACAGTGACTGCAGATTTGCCAGAAAGAAAGAGTGAAAGAGACCATGCTTTTGTATGTTGTGCCATGTATCTATTACAGCATTTGATGTATTAATTATGCTCATGTTAATTTCATAACAGTAATTATACACTCTATTTGTGAGGCTTAGTCTATTTTGAATTTCTCTTCCATCTGTTGGTTGTGTTGTTGCTCTATGTATTAATACTCTCTGTATTAGTTAATGATTAAGTATGTGTGTGTCCTAATTAAAATTTTCTTTTGTGCTAGATAGTGGTGGTGCACACCTTTAATCCCAGCACTCAGGAGGCAGAGGTAGGCAGACCTCTGTGAGTTCAAGGCCAGCCTGGTTTCCAGCACTAGTTCCAGGACAGCCAGGGCTACACTGGGAAAGCCTGTCTTGAAAAACAAAACAAAACAAAAATTATTTCATGTATGGGTGTTTTGTTTGAATGCATGTCTGTACCACTTGCTTGCCTCATGTCCTTGCAGGTCAAAGAATCAAACCCTTTGGATCTGGATTTATAATCAGATGGGAGCCCTTATGTAGGTGTAAGGACAAACTCTGGTCTTTCAGAAGAAGTCATTGATCTTAATGCTGAGTCATCTGTCCAGTCAAACATTTGAAACTTTTATTTGAGAATCAGCTTGGATTTATTGGACACTAAGAAGTGAAGAAAATCAGCCTGTGGTGAAGGATTGATGTTAACATGGCTCTGTTGTACTGTGGGATGTTCTGTATGTCAAATGTGTTGCTCTGATTGGTTAAAATAAATAAAGTGTTGATTGGCCAGTAGCCAGGCAGGAAGGATAGGGTAGGTGGAACAAGGAGGAGGAGAATTGTGGGAAGTGAAGGCTGGGGCAGGGGCATACTGCAGCCGAGGCCATGACAAGAAAGAGATAAGGTACTGGTAAGCCACGAGCTATGTGGCAAAGTATAGATTAATAGAAATGGGCTAAATATAAGAGTAAGAGCTAGACAATGGTAGGCCTGAGCTAATGGCCAAGCAGTGTAAACAATATAAATATTTGTGTGTTTATTTTACAAGTGGGTTGTTGGACTAACAGGGCTTGGTGGCACCTGGAGAGAAGCTCTCCACCTACACTGTTGTTGTGGTATTTTGTTTGTTTTGTTTTTTCGAGACAGGGTTTCTCTGCATAGCTTTGTGCTTTCCTGGAACTTGCTTTGGAGACCAGGCTGGCCTTGAACTCACAAAAATCTGCCTGGTTCTGCCTCTGAGTGCTGGGATTAAAGGCATGTTCCACCAACTCCTGGCGGCTTGTGTTCTTGATTTCTGTAGTCACATGTACGGAGACTGAAGTTGCTTTTTCACACCGCTAGGAAGGCTTATCTATGTAACCATTGTGGAAAAGCCTTCACTAGTTCTAGTTGGTGAAATGTTCGTGAAAAGGGTCATACTGGAGAGAAGCCTTATGCGTGTAAGTATTGTGGAAAAATCTTTGGATCTAGTTCTCGTAACTGTCATGAAAGAATTCACACTGGGGAGAAATCCTTTGTATAATATGTGGGAAAATGTTCCTTCTCTCTCATTATCTTACCAGCCATGGGAGATTTCACACAGGAGGAAAACCATATGCACGTAAGCTTTGTGGAAAAACCTTCACCAGTTCCAGGTGGCGTAAGACTTTTATTTTTAAACTACTTTGTGTATTTAGAATAATTAAAAGAAAAACAATAATCATTTATTACAACCAAGAAGAAACATTTTTGTGACTTGGGATGGTTAGAGAGGGTCTGTTCCTACAGACTTTTTCACAATGTCTAGAATCCTTATGTCAGTTGTAGAGGTCTAAAGCTTGAAAGTTTTTAGCCTAATATTTTAATATTTTCAAGAATTCATAACTCATAGTTGATGATCATGGATGTGAGTTCAACACATTTATTTCCATGTTTTTCATCTTGTTTCCTGGTTGCTTTGGGAGACTTTGCTTGGAGACCCTCAAGGTTCTCATCATCAACTTTTCCAAGTCTTTGATTTGAATTTTTTATTTCATTTTTTTCTTCTTTTTATGTCTTTTCCTTCCTTCCTTCTTTCTTTCTTTCTTTCTTTCTTTCTTGCTTGCTTGCTTGCTTTGCTTTGCTTTTTTTGAGAGTCTATTTCTGTAGAACAGCCCACTTTTTGAAAGTTTTCAGGCACTAGACAATTCATGCTTGTCTGTTCTTTCCAAGGTTACGATATCAATCAAGACCAAAGCTTCAAAGTCTTTGCTTGTCTCTGTAAATACTTAGGTTATTGTAGTGAACATTTTTGGTTGCCTTAGACTTCTGCCTACACCCTGGTCAGATAGCACATGGTTTCTTTTTTCTCTGTCAATAATATGAAGGTTTAGTTGGTGGTTGGTCAACATTGTATTTTAAGATTTTGTCATATTGATTCACTTTTTTTTTTTGTCTTAAGATCAAATGGTAATTTCTACATACATTTCCCTGATAACTTCAGTAAATAGGACAAGTTTATTTTATAAAGGCCCCCCCCATTAAAATAACTTTACCATTAGTGTTAAAATCTCTGAACCCATCCTTTATGTGTTTCTCATAGTTTTTGCAGTTTCACATATATTTAGTCAATCTTAATTTCTAAATTTTGCTTATTTTGCATTTTTTGAGTCTAAATGAATATATGACACACCCATGAACTTCATATGAGGAATGTGGACATAACCATCTGGAATATAGATTGAAATTTTTTTTCCCCTACTTTTTTGATGTGGAGCATGCATATGTGCTACTCAACATTCATGTGGATATGAGAGTATGTGGTGCAAGTGAATATAAAGACCCACCATTGACATTGGTGATCATCCACTGTGATCATATTACTGATTAATTGATACAGTGTCTCTCAATCAAATCAGAGTTTGTCATATGGCTAACATCACAAATCAGCTTGGTATTGAGATCTCCTGTCTTTGTCTTCTTATTCTGGTTTAGGCAAGAATGCTGATTGGACATTTACCGGTACCATGAGGTAACTCTGGCACAATTGTTTTACAAAGTGGAATAAGAATTATCATCCCATAGATAACACATGAGTGCTGAATGGATTAAGGAAATAATCTTTGTAAAGCCTTCTGGAGTTCATCTCAGGAATGATAAGTGTAAAACAGATTTTTAGTGTTGCAAGAAGATGCTCCCCAAGCTTACACACAGTCACTGCTGGTGCTTTAATAGCAATTGAAGCAAACTCCTCAATAGTTTTGTGTAGGCTTTATGGGGAGAACATTCATTTACATATTAAAAATGTTCAGGGATGGTTTTTAATATTCTTTTTAAAGCATAGTTTGAATAGAATTTTAAATAAGCATTTGCATTCATATGACTATTTAATGATTGGTTTTCTATTTAATGATTAGTTTTCTATTTAATAGTTAGCTTGCTACATGATTCAAACGTGAAACAAATTTACACATAATCAGAGGAAAACAATGTTGACATTATAAAACATTTTTGGAGTAAAATTTGTTTAAAAATATCTATATCACTGCTATACAATTTACAGTATATAGTATATGTAAATCCTTGCCTGCCTTTCTGTTAGTCAAATGTATTTTATTTGACTTTTAAAATAAATTAATACAGTCTTCACATAGTGTATATAATAGAGATGTCTCGTATTCATGTTTCTGTCCAATTTTATTGTAATACTTTTTTTAGGACAAAAAATGTAATATTTAACTTTTTAAATAGGAAGAAACTTCCCAAATGTAGCAAGAATATTAAATGGTCTTATTAATAAAATCAAACCTGAGGCCAGTTATTAGGGTGAATGCTGGAAGATTAGAGAAGCAGAACAAGTCACAGCTACCTCAATTCACCAATTCCTCAGCTGATCCTGTTTCCTCAGATTGGAAGCCTCTGAGTCCTTATCCAAATGGATCTCAGCTGAACTGCTTCTTGAAAGCCTGAATGCTTAACCAGATAAAAGCTTCTAGATTCTGGTCTTCATGCCTTATATACCTCTTTGCTTTCTGCCATCACTCCCTGGGATTTAAGGCTCACTTTCTGGGATTAAAGGTGTGAGTCACCATGCTTGGCTCTATCCTTGAACTCACAGAGATCCAGGTAGTCTCTGCGTCTAGAATGCTAGGATTAAAGGCGTGAGTGCCACCATTTTCTAACCCCTGTATCTAGTGGCTGTTTTGTTCTCTGACCCCAGATAAGTTTATTAGGGTGCATAATATTTTGGGGAACATAATACCACCACAATTTTATTGTAATACTTCTTTTTAGGACAAAAAATTATAATATTTAACTTTTTTAAATAGGAAGAATCTTTCCAAATTTAGATGTTTGATTTGATTTGAAAGTTTATTTTATAATGTGGACATGATTAATAAATGTCATTTTATGACATTGATTTACAGTCATACCATTATTACAAACACAACACGTAGCTGAGAAGACAGTTTAAATAGTTCTTATATTGTGATTATCCAATTGTCTGTATTTTTTGTATTTAACTATTTGTATAATATACTTTGCTAGTTTTTATGAGCAAATAATTAGCAAGCAGCAATTCAAGGCAGAAAGGATTTCATTAGTTTCATAGATTAAGGTACATCCCAACCTCATTGTGGCAATGGGAGCTAGTAGGCAATGCTGATGGCTGTCCTTGCAAGAGAATGAGGCTCCTCCTCACATCTTGAAAATCTGGGAAGGAGAGATGTAAAAGGAAAGAGAGCAGAGACATGAGACCTCAAATTCCATCCTTAGTGAACCATTTCCTCAGTGAGACTATACTCCTTAAAGTTTCTACAATCTTTCAAAACAGTGCTATGAGTAGGTGCCTATGCCTCAGTACATGAGTGCATAGATGTTATTTCCTAGCCAAACTATAATATTTTTATTACTTAGAAAATTATACAGCTGATAACTTATTCTTTGTTTTCTTTTTTCTTTAATAAGAAACTAACCTTGTAACTATCAATGTTGAAAATATCTAGAAATGTCAGGGTCAGGAATGTTAAGAGAGTATACCAATATTTCCAAGTGACTATTGATGGCTAAGATGCTGTTTGTTGTATTTACCTTAGATATCAGAGATCCAGTTTCTTTCTTAAACTACATCTGTCAGCCGCCTACACATGATTTGGTATAGATACATGAGGATAATTAATGAATGGACTGTATTTTCATGGAATCTTTACAATTAGTCTATCCTATAATTTCCTTCAAGTCTTGTCATCTTAAAATGCTTGAAAAAAAGATTTATATATTCTTTAGGATTCCATCTCCACCTATGTACTTTAGAACTCCTTTTCAACATAGCTCCCCAAGAATTACATAACCAAGCAGAGTAGCCACAACTACCTGGTGAGAGACATCAAACGTAGAGTTAGATAGTATGTTTGTTGGTATTGTTTTTAACTTCCAGTTACTATAAAAACAAAATTATAACTTATCTTGGTACTTGAAATTTATCCATCTTTCTCTATCAACTGTGGGAAATCTCTATAATTATATAGCTGTGATGTTGGCACATGATATCTAGTGCCCCTTACCCATATTTCTTAAGTCTCCCAAACTGCACTGTCTCGAATCTCAGACAATCTTCTTCAATAGATAATGTGTTCTATCAAAGTATGCTTAACCTTTTCAGCAGTGACTCTAATATTACTCACTTAATGAAAACTCAAAATAATTGCATACCAACTTGATATTTCATAATCAGATGCTCATCATTAAACTTGTAGTGAAGCAAGAGTTATCTTACAAATGGTAGTTAATTTTATGTTTCTGAAATCACATTTCTGTTCTAGTATATTAAGTTATTATATTACTGCTCTTTAACTGAAGCTTTATCAGGGGAAAAGTCAAACTGATTTCTGACAATTACAGACACCTAACACTATCAGAACTTCAAAGTTATGTCACACAAGTGGGCACAAAATTTGTAATGCCCTTTCCCTTTGATGAAAAACCTGCTTTATCCCCAAGACTGTCTTGCAATTGTTACCTTTTAAAATCTTCTGAACTATTATATAGATATGAAAGGAGGAAAGGGTAGATTATTGAATCTACTTTTAAAGAGCAACTTGTTTAAAGTATTTTACATTGCTATGGATTTTAGTTTATTGATACAAGTTTAAACTTAATTTTGTTATAATGTATATATATTTCTATTCTCCTTTGAGGTATTATGTTTATGTAACTCATTTAGATCATAATGGATAACTAAGAAATACAGATTAATAATTAGTCTCCTTGACAGTCAAACTTATAGTCATTTTGTTTTCTAGGTATTCATAGATATATTTCAATTATGTAAGTAATCTTCAAACACATCGAAGAACTATAGAATATGGCATTTAAAATGTTTTAAAAATTTAGACTTTCTGGACAGTGAGACAAGTCTACTGGCAGCACTGATTTACTTCCAAGAGGAGGATGGGCATCAAAGACACTTCATATGGAGTTTATTTTCACTTAGTCAAAAGTAGCCATTTGGGCAAGAAACTGTTCTTGCCTGAACTGCTTGGTCAACTCGACATGCAGGACCTATAGAAAAGTGACCACTGAACTTTGCTTGGCAAAGTGGTCCCTCAGGTTCCTTCTTCACAGAGGAAACTTCCAGACATTCTACAGGACACAGAGAGAAGTGACTGAGAGATTCTAGAACTGTGGTCTGAAGACAGATGCCCAACTTTACAAAGGAACATTAGCTGACTGTCCAGGCTGCCAGCCATCTCTGTCTACCCTGTAAGACTCCCGAAAGTTGCTTGCATCCTTCTCCCAGTTCTCTGGTAATATTATATCTTTCTGAGGTCTTTGATGTAGTTGAAGACTAGATAGTTATAATTTCCTTAGATAAGTTAAGATAAGTTAGATATGAAACCTTAGACTCACAAATATAAGATAGATAGGATATCTTCTTTAATTTTGCCAAATACATATAGACTAGATATTGCAACTATAATTCTTGCTTGACAATTGTTTTGTTATATGTAATTTTAGTATGTGAAAGTTAAAACCTTCCTTTTTGAAAAAAAGAAAAGGGGAAGGGCTGTGGGATGTTCTGTATGTTAAATGTATTGCTCTGATTGGTTAATGAATAACATACCAATTGGCCAGTTGCCAGGCAAGAAGTATAGGCAGGACAAGGAGAGAAGAGAATCCTGGGAAATGGAAGGCTGAGTCAGAGAGACACTACCAGAAGCTGTGATGAGAAGCATCATGTTAATATACTGGTAAGCCATGAGCCATCTGGCAACTTATAGATTAATAGAAATGGGTTAATTTAAGATATAAGAACAGTTAGCAAGAAGACTGCCATGGCCATACAGTTTATAAGTAATATAAGTCTATGTGTGTTTACTTGGTTGGGTTTGAGTGTCTATCGGACTGGAGGGGGAGAGAGATTTGCCCTGACCATGGGCCAAGCAGGAAAACTCTAGCTACAGAACTATTCATAATAATGTGTCTAAATGCTTCTTACATTTGCAATATCTACACAGGCTCACGCTATTGTGATTGGAACCCTGAGCTTAATATCAAGAACAATCAAAGGAAGAGGAAAGGCAGGAAGGAGGGACAAAAATAAAAACAGAAAATTGCTACAATAAACCCAGTTCATTGTAAGCCATTTAAAATACAAGCTGTATTAATAATAAGTAGTTTTAAAATATATAAATTATACAGATATGGCTCAAAAGATTGATTTCTTTAAACCAATTCTGGGAACCTTCAGATAATTTTTTCTATAATCTTTCATTATAAATATACTTAATTATTTACAGTCATAATTACTACCTTCGTTTTAGAAAAATAACATGATGTAATTAATAATGTGCAGATTTATTATTATTGTTGTTGTTTTTATTTAGTATGATTTGGACTATGTTACAATAAATGACAAATTTTTATTCTGGTTTTAGATAGGATGTTATATATTTATACTCTTGCCATTGCTCTGAAAACATCAAAATAACTAGGTTTTTATAATGATAATAATTGAAAAGAATGAATTCACAAGTTCAGAAAGTTGGCCTATCTCAGCACAGAGAAATTTCCTTCTTAGCCAATAAAGACAACTTTACACCATTTATAATTTTATTATTGTCTTTCACCATGTGAATACACTAATCCTGTATGTATAGGAACCAAAGTAATTAAATCTGTAGCAATTAGTAGAAGTAGCTGTCACTCACCCATTCATTTTTGGCTTGTGAACCTCAATTGAGAAGTTAGCATAAACCATAATAGTGCCTTACATTAATCCTTTGATGAATATAAGTTATTTCCTACTACAACACCTTTTTAGTACATAAGTAAGTTAGTGAACATGTAGCTAGCATGATGTTCTAGGCATAGCCTTCCTTGCCAGACTCAATATGCCACTTATACCTAAATACAATATTCACTAATATGCTTGCTAGATTTATGTCAACTTGACACAAACTATAGTCATCTGAGAGGAGAAACCTTTGGTTGAGAAAATTCTTCTATAAGAATATGCTAAGGGACAGCTTGGAGGGCTTTTCTTAATTGGTGGTTAATGGGGAAGTGTTGAAGGATATTTTATTACACTGTGTGAAAAGTGCTTTCTGATTATTTTACAGAGCTGTATGGCCAATAGTTAGGTTGGAGAGAAGAGATGGGACTTTCAGGGAGAGAGAAGAACTAGAGGTAAGACAGCACAGGAGAGATGCTAGCAAGGTACTGAGGAAATTGGACATACAGAATGAAGGAGAGGAATAAAGCCCATGCAGAATGCCGATTAATAGAAATAGGTTAATTTAAGTTATAATAGCTAGTTGGGAATAAGCCTCCCAAGTTTTCATAATTAATAAGTCTCTGTGTCATTATTTAGGGGTGGCTCTCACAAAAGAAATATTGCATTTGGCATACAATATGTAGTTTGTATATCCACATAGGGACTGAGGAAGTTATAAAACAAACAACAACAACAACAACAACAAACCCATAAGTGATTTTTCAGGTAGGCTTGATGCTGAGGGATATCATTCTGTATGTTGTGAATAAGTGTTGATCTGATTGGTTAATAAATAAAATGCTGATTGGCCAGTAGCTAGGCAGGAAGTATGAATGGGTTAAGCATGTGAGGAGAATTCTGGCAAGAGGAAGGCTGAGTCAGGACTCACCAGCCAGACACAGAGGAAGCAAGATGACCTTTTGGCAGAACTAAGAAAAGGTACCAAGTCACATAGCTAAACTTAAGGCTTTGCATGACAGTGAGACACATCTGCTCCTGGTAGCTCCAATTTACTACAAAAAAGTATGGTGGGCATTAAAGAACCTACATATGGAGTATGGTTTCATTATGGTAAATTTAGCCACTTCATTACCAAATTCAGAAAGAAGATCACAAAAGAAGTGTAAAGTATATAAGGTTGAGAGACACAAAAGTTTAAGTTGTTTATCTAAGAAAATGTATCAAGATCTAAAAAGATATTTTTTGGTCGGTAATATAAGTTATGATAGAAAGTGGTTTAGGTATAAAATGTTGGTTTCATCAAGATAGAATAGATAACAGAGTATTTTCTCTGAATTTGCCAAATGCGAATGGAGTGGACAATGTGCATGTAATTCTTACTTGATATTTGTTCTTAACACACACAGTTTTACTGTATTAGAGTTGAACCCTTTCCTTTTTATTTAGACAAAAAGGGGGGAATGCTGCTGGATAGTTGATCACATTGTGTGAACGGTGCTATCTGAATAGTCTAATAAAGACCTGAATGGTCAATATAGATGGCAGGAGAGGACAGACAGGACTCTGGGGAGAGAAAACTGAAGACAAACCTAGGTACACAAGAGAGGCCAGGAAAACACTGAGGAAGTCACATAGACACACAGAATGAGGGAGAGGGAAAAAAGCCATGTGGCAGAACATGCATTAATAGAAAAAGGTTAATTTAAGGTAAGCTAGGTAAGCTAGCTGGGAACAAGTCTAAGCTAACACCAAGCTTTCATAATTATTAATAAGTCAGCTGGGTGGTGCTGGTACATGCCTTTAATCCCAGCACTTGGGAAGCATAGCCTGGTGGATATCTGTGAGTTCAAGGCCAGGCTCATCTACAGAGTGAGATCCAGGACAGGCACCAAAACTAAACAGAGAAACCCTGTCTTGAAAATCCCAAATACTAATGATAATAATAATAATAATAATAATAATAATAATAATAATAATGGAGTCTATGTTTCATTATTTGGGGGCTAGATATCCTAAAACAAAATCCTACTGCAAGAAAGGGCCCAACCCATTGTTGCTGGGGCCAAAACTGGGAGGGTGGTCTTGAATTCAATAAGAAAGCAGATTGAGCAAGCCATGTGGAGCAAGCCAGTAATCAGCACCGCTCTATGGCCTCTATCAGCTCCTTTCTCCAGGTTTCTGCCTTGTTTCAGTTCCTATATGGCTTCCTTCAGTGATGGACTACAATGTGGAAGTACAAGACCAATAAATATTTTATTCCCCAGCTTGCTTTTTGGTCACGGTGTTTCATCACATCAATAGAAACCCTAACTAAGACAAGTAGTATTAACTTGTAACGTGAAAGGAAAAAAAAAAAAAAAGAAAGAAAGAAACAAAAATAACAATATGATCAGCAACAACCAAAAACCTGTTTTATCACGGAACCTTTGACTAATCTCTAAGGAAGGTGAATGTTCTGGTACAAGATAATGTCAGAATGACACAATGACCATTTACTATGTTTTGTTTAAAGGTTTAAATATACCCATGATATATTCCAAGTCTGGCTTAGTTAAGGACTTATATAAGAGGTAATGTGATAAACTATCTTCCATAAATTGAGACTTCTGATGCCAAAACCAACAAACACAGAACTTTTTAGAACCATTTTGGAAAGTTCTTTTGATAACTCGTATTCTGTTTACAGATGTTAGCTATTTAGTGTTTGGAGATGAAGAAAACAGTTGATAAGAAGGACCTCAATGGACATGATATCAATTTGAACTTCAAAATGTATCCATTCTAGTTTCTTGTTTTTCAGTATAATAGCAGTGGTGATGGGGCAGGAGAAAGTGCTCCACACTGCTGTCAAGAAACCCAGGAGTTCCTTTCAGAGATCTCCATGGAAATAGGATGAAGCACAGTTAGAGTTTACACATAAGCATTTTTAGCAAGATATTAAGCAACCCCATTAATGAGAAGGAAGATTCTCAGGGAAAGTATAAGGCATTCATGGGAGCAAGGGTTTGGACTTCAGAGGAGAATTGCCGTTGATTTTAAAGAAGCCATATATACTTTGTTTGGTGGCTTCTGAAATTACATCTCAAGGGATGGCTAAGAAATCTTTCCCCTTTTCAGTAAATGAGATCATGGGACGTGCAGTGAATGAGATTGCAGCTGAGAAGGTAAAACCAAAGGTCACAAGGGCTTCAGGGAAGTTATAATGTTTTTACTGTAAACAAAATTTTATATTTATTTGTGGGATTTCTAGAAAAGATCTGGGAAAGGATCATAGCTTTTCTTGAAGGTCATACAGGCTTAGACCTCAAGTATGATTCATTGTTGTAACATTCTTATTTATAGAGAAGGAATATGGCCCCTGTGTTGTCCCTGTCACAGCAGATGTTAACAGTGCTGGAATTCTTGATTCTCAGGTAGAAAAGGGCTTAACCTGGGCTCATCTTTCCTTCCCTTTCCCTACTCTGTCCCTATCCACTTATACTTCTTCAATTATATTACTTGTTCTCAGAGAAGTCTTGCATGAGTTCCAAGGTGGAGCTGTATAGCTCAGATTAACAGACCTGAATCATATTTATAGTGCTCTTGAAACAATGCCAACAAGTTTTAAAATCTAAGAGCCTACAGGGGATTTTTAAAACTTACTTCTTATATTTTTGAGATTATACTGTAATTGATCCCTCCCCATTTCCTTTCTTCTATCCACACCCTCCAATATATTCCTCCTTGATGTCTTTCAAAACCACGACTTTTGTTTTTATTAGATTTGTTTTATACTTATATGTATAGACATACACATACATATCCCTGAATACATAAGTGCAAATCGCTCAATCTGCTTTATGTTGCAATAGGATTAGAGGAATGTTTATGTATGTGTATAGTCACACTTAAGTTCAAGGGGAATAAAATAATCTTCAAGAATATTTGTTATGTGCATTAGAGTTTTGAATGAATTTATATGTAGCACATGTGTGCAATGCTCAAGGAGGTCAAAGAGGGGATGGGGGCCCTAGAACTGGAATTACAGAAGGTTATGAGCCAGGATATGAGTATTGGGCCTGAAACCAGGCCCACTACAAGAACAGCATGTGCTCTTAAGTACTGAGTATTCTTTCTAGCCCTAAACTGTTATTTTAATACAATTTTTTTGTGATTATTAATACTTGGTGGCTGAATAGGAGACAGTAGTGATGAAAAATATAATCTATTTTTCACTTTAAATCAGATATAGTGGAAGTGTGACAAATATGGATTAGAGTTTGCAAGGCATATGTATCTGCAGAAGCTGTTCTTGGAGAAATAACTTCATATTTATAAACAGAAACAGAGACTGTGAATTAAGAAAGGGAAACACCCCGAATCACAGGAGTGTACCAGAGAGCTAAGGAAAAGCATGCACACAAAAGTGCCGGCCCATGAAGTTCATTGCCTTTTATACGTCATTTTATAAGACTCACCTTTCCATATTTTTATGTCAAAGAGCATATATCTCCTGTATGTTCTACCAGGTAACTGAAGCCCAGAACAGGAGGAAAGGCTTCCATTCTTTGACAACTGGTGTCTTTCATATATTGCTCCTGATGCTATCCTCTCTAGTCTGTATTCTCCTGCCGTGGGAGGACCCACACTTCCCTAAAGATACTAGACCATTGGAAGTCAGTGTTGTTAAAATAAAGGTCTTTTCATAAAATGGTACATGTTTGATGTAAATAGTTATGGATGCATTTTATTCAGGGAAAATATCAAGTTTCAAATATGAGTACTTTGATCATTTTACTGATAGCTCTCAAAGTTTTCTGTGAGGCCAATAAACAAGGTGGATCCCAGAAATTTGTTGACTGGCCAGCATAGCCAAATTGGTGACATCTAGGTTCTGTGAAAATTTGTCTCAAAAATTGAAATGGAAAGTGACTGAGGAATGTCCCCAGTATTGGATTCTCTCCTTTCTACGCAGATAAACACACCTGCACAAATATTTCCCCTTAGAAATAGGCATAAACAGATGAAAATGTTCACACACACACACACACACACACACACACACACACACACACACACACACACACATGAGAGGCACACAAAGTTTCTATATTGGCCAGGAAGATATCAAGGAAATATCTTTGTCTTTGGTGACAGAGCACACTGTCATCCTTACTGAAGAACTGCTTTGAGCAGTTCACTATGACACTTCCCTCAGTCCATCAAATCTATGCCCCTGGATACTGCTGAAAGCATAATGGCTGCCATAGAAGGCTTTGTTTCAGCAGGGTTGTGTCTAGGTAGCTTGATGTGATGCAGTGAGCTTCACGACAGCCATGTCAAGCCTAACTGACCTTTAGATGCTCCTCTTAGCAACTGAACTGCATGACCTTTTAAATCTTATGGCTTCTCAGGCTAAGGACAGAGAAGTAGGAGAGAGCACTCCCCTAGAGATCCTGAAACCCTGTCCTCATAAGCAAGTTCTTCAGGTGTTTAGGTACAGTCAGTCAAGAGAGCAGTGAATGCTTACATGTTTATGAGCTTGATTTGTTTTCTTGCTTTCTTGTGCTCAGCTACTATTTTTTTTATCTTAATATAGTCTTAGATTCCCTGTCCAAGAAATGAAATCCCCATAGTGGACTGCATCTTCCCTTGTCAATTAAGGGGATCAAGACAATCCCCAAAGTCATGCCAACAACACAACCTGATCTAGGTTGTGCTAGATTTGAAATTTTCTTCCCAGATGATTTCTGACAATTAGCTGTAACCACCACACTCCACCATAATGATTCCTTTAGTTTCATCAGTTCTTTGTATCAACATGGTCAACTTTCAATATGAAATTCTAGATCATATGCTAGTAGTAAGCACAATTTCCCATTAAGTACACAGACTCCTTGGCAACAGAGTGACTGTATCAATATTTTCTCTATATTCTAGACAGTTCCGTTACCCTATTCTCCCAAGACACTCACATGAAATATTCCTCCCCCTTCACACTTCCTGCCAGGTTTTGTATTCCATATGGCAAACAGTCTATTTCTTATGGGTTATGAACCACACTGAACTACATGGACTTGAATCAGTGATCCTGACTAATGGCCTTACAGCAGTGAAGGACAACACACACAGGACTTAAAAAAGATCAAGCATCCTTTTGTAAAGACCTCACCACCAGTTAAATCACTGAGCATTTTCTTCCAAGGGCATTTTTTGCCTGTGACTTCATATACACAGGCTGAGTGTCTTTTGTCAGCTCTGGGTTTCAAGTCCCAAATACATTTTATCTGGGACCCACTTGTGGCACAAAAACCCTAGCAAGGCTGGTCATTGATTTTATTTATTATAACTGCTACATTTATAGTCAGAACAATGGTTTAATTTATAGTGAACTCTTCCACATGTCTACCAAGAAAAGAGTATGTTGGAAACTAACTGCAAACAGTTTGGGTGCTGTCATACTAAAGCCCACTTCCAGCCTCCAGTGGGCTAATTTGAGATTCTTTCTGACATTATAATGTTGTCAATAGAAATTTCTCCAACCAGTTCTATTTCTCAGACATCTCTCTGAGAGCAATGAAGGGCACAAACTCTACATATGCAACAGCTCTTCTTCTGGTGTAAAGTGTTTTTACTTGTTAATCAGATCTTTAGCACTTGTGTAAACATGTTACAGCTCGTGATAGGAATACATGGTATATGTTCCTTTTTTTATTTAAGATGATTTACCTTGGGCTGGTCAAGAGAAAAATTGGTGCAGAAGTTTGGGATTCCTATCTTTCTAGGAGTTTAATCTTAGATGGGGAAATTTGAGAGGGAAAACTGTAAGTGATGGAGGGAATATCAGAAAATAAAACTATGTCATGAAGGGGATAGCACTAAGATATCAAGTTAGGCTATTTTATTTTTTGAAGATCTTTATATATCCCTTTCCCAGACAACAATCTAGAACTGGGGAGAAAATAGAAGGAATTTAAATTCTGGCTTTGTCTCTTGGTGCACAAAACATTGTCTCCCAGTGTGGGACTGTGATGGCTATATTCTGGTATCCCAGAGTTGCTTCCATTAGAGTGAACAACCCAAAGTCTAAGGAAAGGGGGTGAATGCTTCTTAAAAACAAGTGACAAAGTGTTGTTTGTGTCTGGCCATTAGGTTCAAGGTTGATTGAGCCCACAGTTTTGGAGTCTGGTTTTTGTAGAAAAGCTAGCAAGAGATGTGTCTGTGTAAGTGAAGTGTCCGATGAAAACCTAGACCAAACCCAATCAAACATAAAAGCAGAAGCTCTTCCCTGGCATTTTCCTGACATCTTAATTCTCATTTGCAGGGGCAGAAAATCCACTCCTTTAAAATTTTCCCTGATTCCAGTATAACTTTCAAAAGAATATACTTATAAGCATGGGCAATCACTGTTTATCAGCTATTCTGTCTTCTTTTGATATTTATCTATGCATTGATGTTAATTACTTTATTTACTTATTTTGGTATTTTGGAAGAGTTTTCATGTATTCTAGGCTGGCCACAATGATGTACAAAGGATTATCTTAAACTTGGGGTAAGCCTGCTTCTACCTTGTAAAGCTGGGATTATGGGCATGCTTCACGGCATCCAGTTACACACTGTTGAGGATTTAACCCAGGTCCTCATTCATGTCAAGTAAGCACTCCATCAACTGAGCTATGTTTCTCCAGCAATTTTCCTGCTTTTGAAATGGTAGGAATTAACAAATGGCACTTTACTACGAGGTTTAGTTCATTTTCACTGTGGCTCTATCACATTCATCTTTACATATATACATATTTAGCAATGTACTCATATATTTTTATACTTCAGTTAAACCTCAGATTACATTATATATTTCTCCTTGAATTAGAATTATGGCCAGTTAAGTCTTCACAAATGGCCACATTCTGGTAAGTTTTTTTCTTTTTTTAAATTTGTTTTGCTTTGCTTTGTTTTTTGTAAAATTGAAATTTTTTCTTTCTGTCATTTTTTTCTCTCCTTTTTTCTTGCCAAACTTTATTAATCATTAGTGAAGGCTAAATAATGCCATGATCTACTTACTTCCTTGTTTTCTTCTAATAATAAATATTTCAATAAACATACTGAATAGATACCATACAGGAGTTATTTGCGGCACTACAACACAAATTTTATTAATAAAAATAGCCTCTTCTGTGATCTACAACCTCATGACTGTGTGTTAAATAACAACTCCAACTAGTTGGCAAGTTCTTCAGCTAACTTCTGAGAGGTCACAGTTTCCCAGTGAGATATACTACCACAGCTGATAGAGAGCTTATGAATTCTTCAGCTGAAACTTGACCTGCATTTTCCTTTATTCTCATTTTTCTTCATCATTTATAATGGACGATAAAGTCTATGAAAGGAGGATTGCTTTCTAAAAAGGACAATCATATTGCCAAATTGGACTATTTTGCAGGTGATTTTCAGCCAAGTTGTTTAGCACATTTCTATCTCATTTCTATTTTTCTTTGTCACTGTTAACCTCACATATGATCAGGTCTGTTGTTTTGCTTTTTATATTTATACAACATTTATTTTCACTTTATGATGTGAGTGGAAATTCAGTACTGATATAATAATCATTCTTCTGAAGTTCAAGTGCTTACGCCTTTTCATTTCATGGCAACGTGAGAAAATCAAAAGAGAAGGAAACAAGACTTACCAATACAAACACATGAAGATTAGCCTGACATGGTGCTGCCTCCTTTACCAGTAAGAATTTCACTTTTTCTGCAATCGGATTTTTCAAAATACTGTGTTTAACTGACATTCCCAAAGATGATCTTTAGCTCCGGAAAGTCATAAGGTTGCAGTCATTAGGAGTCTTTGTTGGGCGGTGAACTACTATTGTCTGAGTCATGAAAATTATTTGACATTGTCAATAGGCAGCAGGATGTGAGACTAATTCTGGCCATCAAGCACTTTCTACATAATGCTCATTAACATAACATTTTCAAAATTTGTAAATTTAAATTAGAGACTAAAAATTCCTGCTTCCTTAAACTTGCTTCAAATAATATATGTAATTAGATTAGACAAAATAAACTAATTTTTGGATGAAAAGAATGTTTGTAAGACCTATTACAAAGTCAGAAATCCTGAGGTATAAATAGCTTTAAATATATTATTATAAACATAATACCCCAACGATAGTAAGGTTATGAGCAACTGGGAAAAAAATAACTCATTTTTATATGTTTAAAATTGTAAAAGATAAAATGTTAATGTTGTTTGCTGCATTTTAATTACATAATACTTTTCATTAAATTAATTCTATAGACAACCTTTATAATGTACTTACTCAGATATAAAATGTAACACAGAACAATATTCTATGTAGAGTTCTTGAGGTCGTTGAACTCACAGACAAACACTAGAAAAACCAAGAATGTTAAACATGCAGAGTTGTCCTCTTCAAGGAAGAGGTGTATGCCTGTTTTCTGCCTAGAAGGCTAGAAGTAGATGTATTTAATATCTTAGTGATCTGTGTTATAGGGCCAGGCCACACCTAAATCTCCCAGAATATCATGTTGATCTCAATCATTCTCCCTAAACCTTTATCTTGAGCATCATTTAGAAATCAACAGAACCCATCTTATGGAAGAGGTAATATGTACATTGTAAAAAGTTTCAATGTAACATGCCTCGAGTTTTATTGTGCAAATAGGATTGTGTTGATTGTTACCAGGAAACTTTTCCAAAAATTTGAAGTTTGAAATCCTTATAAAGTCATGTTCTTTGTTGCCCTGCTCCTCCTAAAATCTACTTTTTAAAATGTCAATTTCTGTCTTCAGAGCTGGTATGTGAGTCAGTAGACAGATTACTTATTGAAAACATTGATTTATGATCATCATAATACATTGTGTTTTTAAGACAACAGATTCTTTTAGAGGAAAAATAAAGGCATAATCGAGTTTAAATCAGAACAAACATGCCGATTAACAGATGAAAGGAAAGTGTTCAGACATGTTTAAGGGACATTACTGAGATCAGCTTTTTAAAACAACTGAGTGAGATATCTATTTCTAATATCAGTTCATTTCTTGTAAAATCATTACTTTTTTGTGCCTTTAAGAAAAAAATATATCCTATCTTTATATATTCTGTATTAGCTAAAATAGTATTCTTCTTCCTTTTCTTGGTATTTTATTATGTCTTTATTCTAACTGCTGATGTCTTCTTTTGGTGACAAGACATGTGTTCTAAGTTAAGCATGTTCAACATTTATTCAGTTGAAAAAGCTGTATTTGAGGTTTTCAGAAATGCTTTTTATTCATCTATACAAATACTCTCATGATTTATCCCATTCCAATGATGTAGCATGCAGTAATAATGGATCTAAGGTCTATGGCCTTTTAAAGAATATATGAAAACCTTTTGGATGAATGATTAATACACAGAGCATACAGAGACAGATGGTGCAGGATCTTTGACATTATACCATGTTAGTATTTCAGACCAGTTTGTTATAGAAAAAGGTCACTCAATATTAGAGACAGCCTGTAGAAAAAAAAGTGTAGCCCCAAAGACAGTCGAAATAAAAGTCGGGAATGTGGTAGGAATGCCATGACTTTTTTATGATTACAAGTGATAGGTGAATATACCAGAGGCTCCTAAATATTTTTATGCTGAAGGGAGAATTGTTAGCTTAATTTTAATCAGTTCTTTATCCGTATCCAGAATTTAAAAGAATCTAAAATAAATCCTAAGTTCAAGGACAACATGATAACTAAAATACCCATGCTCACTTTTAACAAATGATCTATTGCTCAATTAAAAATAAAGACCTTCAAAAAGGAACAGATTTGAAAAGATGTTGAAGAATATACTAATTGATACCATTTTAACCTACTTTCATGGATTAATTTGACCCAATATTAAATGTTTATAGATGGATTACAATTTAAGTTAAAATGATAAATAAGAGGCTAGAGAGATGGCTCAGTGGTTAAGAACACTGGCTGTTATTCCAAAAGACCCAGTTCCAATTCCCAGCACCCTCACGGCAGCTCACAACTGTCTGTCACTCCAGTTCTTGGGAAACCAAGACCATCACACAGACATACATGTAGGTAAAATGCCAATGCATATAAAATAAATAATAAAATAAATAATAAAATAAATAAAATGACAAATAAAGCTAAATTTTTTTAGAAACTTCGTAACCATACCCAGAGAGGAATATATCAGTGGCCTTTACTTTATCTGGTATGAATTCTATAAACTACATTACAAGAAGCCTAGAACATGAAGTCCAATGATAGTCCTTCCTCTTATCCACATCCTGGCATTCAATCTTTGCAATCTTCTTTCCATTAGTACTTCCGACATTATTGACTTACATGTATGAAACAGCACAGATAAGAAAAAAATGAGGTCACTTTGATAGTTAGGAAATGTGTTAGGTGGTCATCTCTTACATTATCTCAGTAACTCTCTCTTTGGGAATTCAACTATTCACCCTGTAAAACAACCTGTAGAGAGTTCCTCCTCAGATGTGGAGTATCAAGGTTTCCTAAATATGGACACAGATGTTTTTTCACATAGAGAACTCAGAAGACATTGCAATTCAGCCAGTACAAGACCTACATCCTCATGAAAGACTATGAACCAGAAGTATTGGATGATGTTAGGTATATGTTTAGATTACAATCCAACATTTTGATAATGTGTAATAAAGCAATTGATAACTGATTCTTAATGAAGAATATGCAAAGTAACATATAAATGTGGAAAAATGAAGACATCTAAGAAACATGTTTTCATAGACAGAGTCTTGATATAAAATAAATGGTGAATAGCAGAATTTATTATAAAGAACACAATAGTGTTTACTGCTGAGTGGTTTCTTCTTTAATTTATGTTCCATAATATTTTTCATATAAAATTGCATAAGCAATGAGAAAATATGGACCAAAAAAGAGTGCTACTTTTTTTCCTTGTAATTGATACATTTAAATTTTATTCTCAGCTTGTGGAGGTCATGCCATTATGACAAAATTTCTTGTTGATACAGTATAAAATGCTCTAGCAAATTGGTCCTGACAGAAGAATTTGACGGAATTATCAAATGCACTCAGCCAAACTTTGAACACAATGAAATCAATTGTTTGTCTATTGTTTTGTCATTTAAGTTCATTTGTACTAAATTGATAGAAAAATGGGGGAAAGATATCAGAATAACATTTTGGCTATTTCTGTACAATTTCTCATTGTTTTATTGGAGAAAAAACTATAAATTATTGAATATTAGTTTTAATATCCTTCAAAGCTCAACATAACAAGCAAGCTTAACACAAAACCTAATTATGACTTATTATACTAATCTAATTTTGTGAGAAATAGCATGAAAATTCATGTCCATGGGAGGCCTGCATTTGTCTCCAATCCACTAAGGGGGACCTGGACATGGGACAGGCAAACCAGAAATGAATTGTCCATAGTGTCATCTGAAAAGCATTGGAAACTGAACAAATGAGTAGCAGAGACAAGCAGACAAGCCACTTTATTGGACATGTACCAATAGCAGGTGGCAGATACTTGTGTTTGGAGTCATACACTGGAAAAGAGGAAAGCAGTTTATATCAATGCTTGTCATTTCATCTAGTCAGTCATTTTTCTCACAGAGAAAATGTTGCAGGGGACCATGGAGGATAAGCAGCAGTGCACTACTGGAAGGCATACCCAGACTTCTCCTTGTGTAAATTTTTATTAAATATGATGTCTTTTTAACCTCTGTTTTTGTGGCAAATAAGCCAAGTAATGAATTGCTGACCTAAGACTATGTGAGATGATAATTATCATGATCTATTTCACATAGAAGATGTTACCTGATTTATGCAGGTCAAATGTCATGCTCCAATTTAATTGGTTAGGAAATAGAGATTCATCCCATCTTTTTTTGAGATAAAAAATTCAAAGTATTTTGTTAAACAAACCCCTATAAAATGACAAATAGTTCAATATAAGTAGTAATTTGCTTAGGCCATTATTTTATACTTAAATGTTGATAAAACAGTTGATTTATTTTAGTACCTAATTTATTGTTTTAAATTTATGCTTTTAATGCAATATGATAATAAGCAGAAAAATCTTATATAAAATTATGAAATCCCTCTATTTGAATTGCCATACTTGTGGACTATGTGAAAAGAAAGTAACTTCATAGACATGCCAACAGCACAGAACAACATATGTCTGAGCTACAACTGTTCTGCATTTTTAATCCAGATGCAAAAAGAGAATGTGGACAGGAACCCTAGAAATAACTCTAGATATATGGAGTATAATATAAAGTATCAAATTTCCCAGCATCACTGTTGCTTAGAAACTGTATTAGTCGTGAAGAACTAAATCACGTAGTTCACTGAAATGTGGTATCAATTATTTTTGTGTGGCAGTGTTTCTAGTCATTCACATATTTCCTAAGAAATGCAAAGTACCACAGAAGCAAAACTGTACTGAGGCTAAAGGAACTTACTCTGCTTTCTCTGCAATATAGCAGGAAGAAGGTGTCTCCAAGCCACACATTACATGGGCTACACACTGCTTTGAAAGAACTGCTTCTGATAGTTGATGGTACACATGGCTCCAGACTCAGAGCTGGTGGTAAACTGTACCACCACCATGTTGGGAAGCTGACAGGGGCGGAGCCAGAAGCCATGTAGGCCTTTTCAGTCTTACAAATGCTGCAGTTTAAAGCAAGAGGTTCACAAAGACAGACTCAGATGGAATAGTTTATAATGTGTTTAAAAATGTATGTAGGCTTGGAAGAGAGAGAAAAAGGAATATATACAGTTATATAAAAATAGATAGTTTTAAAAAATAAAGTCTTTAAAGAGACAATAAAGGTAGCATAACAAATAAGCCACATAAAGATGTATATTATACAGAGAATATGGATTGTGTTGTCTTTGGAATTCTTAATGGCAGAAAAACATTTGATCATAAAAGCTGTTGAGTTAAACAAATATGTAAATTTTAAAGGTACCTTGATTTCAAAATTTGGATGTAAGGATATGTTGCTTTGGAAAGGAGGCTTTGCTTTTGTTTCCACAGAAAGCCAGAGGCTATGGATTTGTTCCAGAGTAATATACATCAGGTTTGACCAGCCAAGACCCCCTGAAAGGTCTCCAATGACACCATGGCCCAGATCATCCAACATCCAGAATGGTTTCAGGCAACTGGCTTAGACAATGCAGCCTTACAGACCCCATAAGCATAAAATTTTCTTTATGTCCCCATAAGATACAGCACCCCCATCCAGCAGGAAGTAGTAAGAGAAGCTATACTCAAATTCCCAAATATACCAAGCTTGGTTTGGAGATGGAATTGGCTTACTCCTTCTTTAAACCCAAATATATTCCTAATAAAAGGTTGAGATATTCTTGTGTCCCATATCAGAAGAGCCCTCTGGTGTGGGACAGAGAAAAACCAATATTTTTATTTAAATCAAGTTGATTATAAATGCAATCTTGTTCTAAAGAAGAAAAGGGAATATGATATAGATATGGTAGGATGAAAGGATAGATTAATTAACCTACTTTTAAAGAGCAACAACTTGTTTGAAATGTTTTACATAGGTATAGCTTTTAGTTTATTGATACAAATTTAAAGTTAATTTTGTTATACTGTGTGTATATTTCTACTCTTATTTAAGGTATTATGTTTGTACAGCTCATTTAAAATTGTAGTGGATAATTAAAAAGTAGATTAATAATTACTCATCTATGGTAATCACACTTGTAGCCATGTTAGTTAAGTTTTCTACATACACATAGATATATTTCAGATAGATAGGGAATCTTCAAATACTTCAAAGACCTATGGAATATGGCATTTAAAATGTTTTAAAAATTTAGACTTTCTGGACAATGAGAAATGTCTGCTCCTGGCAGCACCAATTTATTTCAGAGAGGAGAATGGATATCAAAGACACTCTATATGGAGTTTATCTTCTTCTTGGCAAAAATAGCCATTTGGGCAAGAAACTGTTCTTGCCTGGACTGGTTGAATGACTGGACATGCAGGACCCATAGGAAGGTGACCACTGTGCAAAATGGTCCTTCAGGTTCCTTCTTTGCAGAGGAAACTACTAGACATTCTACAGGACACAGAAAGAAGTGACTGAGAGTCTCTAGGCCTGTGGACTGAAGACAGATAGATGCCCCAACTTTACAAAATAATTTTGGATAACTGTCCAGGCTGCCAGGTATCTCTGTCTACTCCCACAAGACTCCTGAAAGTTGCTGTGTCCTTCTCCCATTTCTCAGGTACTATTATTACCTCTAAAGTTTTTGACGTAGTTGATGACTAGATAGTTATAATTTCCTTAGTTATGATAAAAGATAAGTTATATATGAAACCTTAGACTCACAAATATATGATAGATAGGATATCTTCTTTAATATTGTAACTGTAATTCTTGCTTGATAATTGTTTTGTTATATGTAATTTTACTATGTTAAAGTTAAAACCTTCTCTTTTGAAAAAAAAGAAAAAGGGGAAGTGCTGTGGATGATTGATTGATAAATAAAACTCTGATTGGCCAGTAGCCAGGCAGGAAGAATAGGGTAGGTGGGACAAAGAGAAGATGAAATCGGGGGGTGGGGTGGGGTGGAAGGCTGAGGCAGGGAGATGCTGCCAGCTGCTGCCATGAGTACCAACATGTAAGTTTTTGGTAAGTACAAGCCATGTGATAAGGTATAGATTCATTGAAATGGGATAATTTAAGATGTGAAAACTAGATAGCTAGAAGGCTGAGCCATTAGGCCAAATAGTTTAAATAATGTAAGAGTCTGTGTGTTTCTTTTATAAGTGTGTTCCAGGACTTCCAGGGCTTGGTGGGAGCTGGTGAGAAGCTCTCCAACTATAGCTGTAGCTTAGAAACTGTATTAGTCATGAAGAACTAAATCACATAGTTCACTGAAATGTAATATCAAAAATTTTTGTGTGGCAGCATTTCCAGGATTTACATATTTCCTAAGAAATACAAAGTATCACAGATCAAAACTGTACTGAGGCTTAAGGAATTACTTCTGCTTTTCTCTGAGGCTTAGAAGAGTTCAGGACATTGCCTATTGTTCACTATCTGATAATTCTCTTATTGAAAACCCAGATTTTCTTTCTTGAATGTTTCCTCTGTTGTGCCCCCAGCTCTTCTTTATTCTTTCTGACTCTGAAGACAATATGGAATATTGTCTCACTTGTGATTCCTGAAACCTCCAGAATTAAGTAATAAATAATAATCATAGCACTAATGATTCTTACAACATTATTTGGTTATCACTAACTATGCTAAAATTTAAGTAATCCTTGAAATTCTAAAACTCATGTTTGTCAGTGTATTTCTAAAACTTAACACTGATTCCTTAAGTTATATTAGTAACTATTCAGAAAAAGCTTTTATTGGACTATGACTTGGTTACTTTCTTCTTGCTGAGAAGAAATAATCATGAACAAGGCAACTTATGTAAGGTAACATTTAACTTGGAGCTTACTTGCAGTTTCAAAGGATTAGTCCATGCCCACCATAGTAGGGGGCATACCATTAGTCAGACATGGGACACGGGTGATAGTTTACATCATATGACACAACCATGAGTCATAGTGAGAAGGTTGGATTAGTTGAGAAATACTGGGCTTTAGACATCTCAAAGTCAGCCCTTAGCAACATACCTCCTTTAGCAAGGCCATGCCTATTAATCCTTTCCAAACAGTTACAAGAATTGCAGACCATGCATTAAAATATGTGAGTCTATGGGGACTAGTCTCTTTTAAACTACCACAAGCACATATAAGGTAGCTCTTAGACATTATGTTATGACTATTTTGCCATTTCAAAATTGGTTATAAGTAAACATTCTATCTTATTATTATTAGACATTCTAAAAGTCTAACATTATCATTTGGATAATGCAAAGTCATTAAATTAGCAAAACCAAAGCTTGAGGGATGGTTTAATGAATGAAACCATTGAAGTATGAGGACACATGAACACTCATACAAACATGTGCACACACGCATACTTAATAACACTTGTAAACATCAAGTCACACATACATATTTATGAACAACTTTACACATCATACCCTAATGCTCATTCTAACATGTTCGTGTATATATAATATCTAACATATGCAAAATAGCACATATATTCAGGTTGCAAAGCACACATACTAAAAGTACACATAGACTGCCCCATGCACACACACACATATGTGCACACTCACACTATCACACATCAATATTTATACAATCACACATACATTCACACACTCACACATATTCACTTGTTCACATATGCACAGGAACATAAACCCCACACCCAATGGCAAATTGAGACGTGTTTATACACATTTTGTATTCACTGTCATCAAAACACACAGTCGAGTACTCTGGAACTCATCTCACACAACTACACATGGAACATCTTAAACAAACACACACCTTCATATGCACAAGCACACTAACACATGCAGACACTATTATGCCAACATGTCCATACCGGATCAAATGCACACATCCAGACAATATCTTACTCTGCACTCATTTTACTCTTCAAATATCAACTCACATGTATAGACTCACACAACACACTAAGAGACGTGTACACACCCACACATCCATATACTGTCTATTTATACACTTCTATATCAGCACAAATGCACCTAAAGTCACATACATGCATTAAAATAGCCACACAGAGACTCATGCATTCATTCACACACACACACACACACACACACACACACACACACACATTCACACGTGCACACACTAGAAATTGAGTACAAATGTTCATGCAAACATACATGCACTTACACAACCAGTACCCAAATGGTGATAAATACAGACATTCACTCAATTATAATTATCCAAATTCATTTGTACACTCACATATGTGTATACATATATATTCAACACATACTTCAATGAAAACTCATATATATAATGAACATACCATACACTGAAACACAGATTTAAATGTACACAATACTATGCATACATGACCTCACGCAAATACATGTACTTTCACATACATATAAACATCCATGACCATACTTTTATTACACACCACACATATGCATATGCACCTTTTCACACATGGGCAGAATTCACTAAAGCACATACAAGCACACTAAGTCACTTACAAGCACACACTTAAACACATGCCTAATATATGTGTGCAAACACATAGTGGCCCAAATCCCTTTGAATGGGCATCCCCATACACCTATGTATTCATGACTAACATCCACTCTCACACTAGCTCTCTTCAATCAGAGGGTAAGGAGAAACCCAAAGAGAAATAGAAAATAAAATGTTTCCCTTGGGTCTGAGGCAGTCTCCTGTTCCTGTGTTTAGAACTTCTGGTTTGCAGATTCTGGAGCATGACATTACACAGGATCCTTCCCTAGTCCTCTGACATGTTGAGTCATGAGCCTTATACTGTGGATGACATCATGGCTTCCTTGGATTGCAGGTGCTTAGGAGAACTGACTAGTGAACAACACCCCAAGGTTCAATCACTCTAGACTATATAGCCCAGTTCCATTAATGAACTTTTTTCCTTTGGCTGTTGTTTTATCATTTTATCTGTCTGTCTATTTTCTATCAATATATGTGTCTATCTTGATTGTGTATCTGTCTATCACCTTTCCATAGGTTATTGATCTATCTCTTTGAATAATGCTAATTCACAGTCTATTTCAATCTGTACAAAGTCCACCTTGAAATAATGGGGAAAATACGGAGATATTTTGAAGTACTTTCTGTTTTTCTCTACCAGTGATTGATTTATTATGTATATTTTGGCAAAATACTTAGGTTTAAAAAATATAATTAATTTTTTTATTTAAATATATTTTAATTTACATACCAACCACTCTTCCCCATCACTCATCTTCTCCAGTCCCTTCCACCTTCCCCCACACCACCCCCTCACTCCCCACTCCACTTTACTCTTCATAGAGGGTAAGGCCTCCCTTGGGTACTCAACACAAGCTTTCATACCAAGTTGGAGCAAGCCCAAACCCCTTCCTCCTGCATCAAGGCTGAGTAAGCATACCACCATAAGGAATGAGCTCCAAAAAGCCAATTCAGTACTTGAGGTAAGTCCTGGTCCCATTGCCAGGGGATCCGCAAACAGATCAAACCACACAACTCTCTATAATCAGTGTCATACACTGGAAGAAGTGCACAGAAAATCAGCTCATTATGGATATGAAAGCCTGAGATTAATTTTGAAGCAAATGTCTTGTGAGTTTTCAAGCTTCTTGTTTTTATACTCATTTTCATATAAGAGTGACTGAAGAGAAATGACAAAAGATTAATTTACTTCATAAGGCACCGTTTTAATTAGACTTGAGTGTGGCATACTATGATTCACAAATATAGGTATTTTTACAATGATAGCTCCATTTTACAGGACTATTTCTATTTCTTTGATGGTATATCATTTATTGCAATACCTTTCAAGTATAATTTTTAGTTAGTCTGAAGATATATTTCAGTGATAGTCTACTTGCTTAATATTCACAAAACTTTACATCAACTCCCAAAAGATAAAAGCACAAATTCTCCCACTAATGTAGATTTGAACATCAATTTTAATCAATGATATAAATATACCTAGAATCTGTAAAATAATCATAAACCAAAATCTGTTGCTATATAATTATTTCCGTAAACTAAAGGATTAAATCATTTTTGCCTATATTTCTTTTCATCTTGGCTTCCTTCCTTGGAGTCTTTATTTATTATGCAATGTTGTGGAATACACAGTCTCTGATAATATGAAAACCTCAACAATTTCAACTGATGTAATGTCACACATTTTGACTGACATGTTTTTGAAGGGTGACAATGTGAAGAAAGCAGTCTGTGTGATGACATCCTCATTCTTGTGTGTGAGAACTTCAGCCCACACTTTCCTCAATTAACATTACAGTGGCACTTCTGAACTGTCAAGAACTGTCAAAAGGATCCATTTACCTAGTGTTGAGAGAGAGGGGGGAGGGGGAGGGATGGAGAAAGAGAGAGAGAGAGGAGAGAAAGAGACAGAGAGAGAGAGATAGAGAGAGAGAGAGAGAGAGAGAGAGAGAGAGATTAACTTTGTTTATAAGGTTCTATTGGCAAAATAGTTTAAGGTATGAGATTTAAGGTGTGTCAATCATCAGTAACATTTACTTTTGTTTTTATTTCATCGTCTTCATTATATTATCAAAATAATTGTACAAAATGAATCAGTCTTAAAGTATATGTTATCAGTTTGCTATAGTTTCGTTATTTTTCACCCTCAAATCATTGCATTATGATTTAAAATCTACTCCCAGGGGTGAAAAGGGGGAGGGGCATGAGATGATTGGTCTGTAGATGCAGTAGTGGGATGTGGTTATAAATGAATAAGGTCAGCATGCTAATAACCCTATGATTGAAGACCACTGGTTTCAGAAAACAGAGATCACATATACCTCACCTCAAATTCCTATTTATTATCAGATAATGTGTATCACACTGAGATTTTGATAGAGTCATATCACTTATAATGAGGGTGATATCTGTCTAGACTTTATCCACTCCATTAAGTATATCTTTATCTTGAAAGTATGCACTCCATGGGGGATATGCTTTTCTCAAAACTATGTACTTCATGAGGGATATCTTTGTCTGGACAAATTTATGCTTCATGAAGGATATCCTAATCTAAACAGTGTGTACTTCATGTGGAATATCCTTATATAGACAGTGTGTACTTGATGACGAATATCTTAGTCTAGTTGGTGATTTTGTTTTGAAGGAAATTTTAACATAGACAAGATAAAATCACAGAGGGTGATCTCAAGGTATAATCACAGAGAATTATCTCAAGATATAATCACAAGAGGTGATCTCAATCTAAACATGGTGTACTATATGAGGGATATCTGAATCTATGTATTGGTAATTCATCTTTCTACAGCAACCAAATTAAGGTCAATATCATTTCTCCTAACTGAAACATAACATCAATAGTTTAAAAAATGTGTGACATTACATATGGTTTCATATGGTTTATGCAATTATATACATTGTTATTTTTTAAAATAAAAAAATAAAATAAAAACCTTGACTATTTTGGGCTATAAGATGTAAGTGTAGGCAGAAATTTAACCTGCCCTTACCTCTACTCCTGATTATTTTTATCATCACCATAGCTGTTCCCATCAATATCTGTTTCTTCAAAGAACTTCATTTCTCACTGTTTCTTGCCTCTGAAATACAGGAGTCTTTTTTAGACTACAGCATTTCTCTCCATCATCTTACATGTCTCAATATTTTATAGCTTAATTTTATACATTATTCTCATATGTTAAAAGAGAAGGTCTTGTATTTATTCTCAACATAGTTGTAATGTGAAATAATTTCCTTGGAATATAAACAAATGTAGGAAAGATTAATGTTGACATTACACATAATCAAATTAAAGGAACCAGTACAGCCAGGTGGTGGTAGTGCACTCCTTTAATTTCAGCACTTGGGAGGCAGAGCCAGGCAGATCTTTGTGACTTCAAGGCCAACCTTGGCTACAAAGTGAGTTCCAGGAAAGGAGCAAAACTACACAGAGAAACCCTGTCTTGAAAAGCCAACAACAAAAGAACCAGTAAAACAATTGCATTGTGTATGGATCTTGGGATTCTTAATTTGAGAAAACAAAAATGTTTTGGCTGCCATGAAATATACTTATCAGATTTCTATAATATCATTCATAGTCTATGTATATGAATATATTTTTTCCAAATTCCAAGAATCATTTTTTATTTTAAGATTATAATATTTCCCCACATTCTCAAATGTGTTATTACAGTTAAATTCAACTCAGTCAACTACTAAGCAATACATTGACACACTTTTCTTCATCATATGCAACTACTGGAGAAAAACGGAATGGATTTGAAAGAGCAAGAATGTGTATATAGAGGGTGTGGAGGAATGAAAGGGAAGATATATGATGTCACTTTCAAAAATATAATATAGTATTTTTAGTGTGAAGGAGGATTAAGGAGATCACTCAGCCACTGGAACTATTTTCTGTTGTTGCAAAGACCCTCAATAGCACTCACATGGTGGCTCACAGCTGTCCACAATACAGTTTTATGGATTCTGTGTCTTTTTTACCTCTACAGGTATGCACATGGTACACATACAATACAATAGCAAAATATTCATGCACTTAAAACAAAATAAATCTTAAACATATTTTAAATGTAAAAGATGTTTTTTTGTATACCATTCTTTATTTGAAAATTATTAGTTTAAAATATTTTAATTGTTATCAATGGAGGCCTACTGAGTGTCCATATCATTTTATTTTATGACTGCTCTTCTTTCCTAAATATGAATTAATCTTATTCAAAATAAGACTACAATATAAATATTTTAGAATGAGTTATTTCAGGGCTAAGAACATAGCTAGTTTGGTAGAGTGCTTGACAACTACTCATGAAGTCCTGGATTCCATTCTCAGCACTTTGTAAAACAGGGTTGTACCCCATATCTTTAATCCCAGTATTTAGGAATTGGAACCTTAAGGATAATCTTCAGCCTCACCTTCATTGCAAGTTGAAAGGCAGCCTGGAATACATAAGAAACTGCCTTAATGAATTAGGTACAAATTGAATTATTTTAGTTGTTGTCTCAGTTAGGGTTACTATTTCTGTAATAAAACACCATGAACAAAAACAACTTGGAGAGAAAAAGATTTATTTGGCTTATGTTTCCTTATTGTAGTCCACCATTGAATGAAGTCAGGACAGGAACTCAAACATAGCCAGAACTTGGAGGCAAGACTTGATACAGAAGCTGTAGAGAGGTGCTGCTTGATGGCTTGCTCTTTGTGGTTTGCTCGGCCTGCTCTTTTGGTAGAGCCCAGGATGACCAGCTCAGGGATGATCCCACCTACAAGGAACTGGACCTATATACATCACTCTCTAATTAAGAACATGTTTCACAGCCAGATCTCATGGAGGTGTTTTCTCAACTAAGTTCCCCCCTTTCAGATAACTCTAACTTGTGTTAAGTTGACATAAACTAGCCAATGCAGTTGTTAAAATTGATAAGTTTTTAAAATTCTTATTCTAGCTGAAAGTTTGAAGCTATAAATATACCAAAATTGTATAAGTTAATGTATTGTAAATGATAATGATTAAAATCTATTTCAACATTTGTAGTCATGCAACTAAATCAGTAAGAGAATTATTGGTTAAGTTTGTTAATTTAATTTTTTTCACACTTAACCAGAAAAATTTGGTTATTCCCAATGCTTAAAATAAATATGTACCTGAATCATGGTGTTAGAAAGAGAGAAAGTGAAAGTGTGTGTGTGTGTGTGTGTGTGTGTGTGTGTGAGAGAGAGAGAGAGAGAGAGAGAGAGAGAGAGAGAGAGAGAGAGAGGTGAATGAACAAAGAATGAAAGAAAGAAAAAACAGGATATAAAATTGGAATGGAGTTGTGAGATTGGGAAAAGATACGAGTACAGGTGTGATCAAAATACTTTGCATACAAGCTTGAAACTATCAAAGAATTGATGAGTTAAAAACTACACAGTAGGAAAAAATGAATGAGTTGTTACACATTAGAATTTTTAAAATAATAATAATATATTTTATTATTTCTATTTTGATATTATTTATTAATATCACAAAATATTTGAAAATAGCAAAATATTTCATTAAGGAAAATTATATATCTAAGTAGAAAAAATACATTTTCTTAAAAATAATGCAATATATTTCTTTAATAAACAAAGGCAATTGTCTTCTAAGACTTCTATCTTCAAATTAGTTATCATTTTCTGTCTCATATGATTTTGACCACAAGCTTAGCAATAGTGGGACGGTTTATACTAATTTACATCTAAGGCAAAATGCTGCAAGGCTGTTGAAGAGACCAGCTTGTGTGGCTTAGCTTCTATTTTCCAGTTAATTATAGCTGGATGGTGTAACGTTTGCAGCATTTCTTTTCTTCAGCTTTTAAAGTTACTGGTTGAACCCCTAGTTCAGAGAATTAGCCATTGAATTCATATGGGACTACAGGTGCCATATAAAATGTTGGTTTTCATGTTCATATCAGTGATTTAAAATGAAAGTAGGAAGCAACAATTAAGCTCTTAAAGTGTGCCTTTTAATGGGAAAAGAATGTTAAAGTAGGGCCACTCTTGAAAGTTGTAAAATGAGACCCATTTGTAACATATTAGCAATTAAACGTCTTCTCATTTTTATTAAACCTTCGATATCTCATGTGTATTTACAAAGCAATTCTAATTATTTAGTGCTAGTTTTGAAACACAGGATTAAACTGACAATTACTAGGTTCACTTTCTTATTTCAGATTTTTCTTTTCTTTTTTGTTAAAGGTAAGGCAACAGACAATCAAGACATAATAATTGTAATAATAAAAAACAAATATTTCTAAAACAGTCTAATCATTCACACCTACAAACTGTGTTAGCACATACATTAAAACCTTACATTGTTAAGAGAATAAAAATACGTTCTTACAGGAGAAAAATATTTTTATATGTATAAATAGCATAAACTTAATACGATAAACATATATATGTATGTATATAGAGAGGTAGTTATACTTACTCCTGGGTTTATTTTAGTGTTTTAAGTTTTTACTTGATACATTTGAAAATTCAGAAACATTTTCTTCAGTACATATTATATTTTTTCCTAGTATTTTAATTGTATGATAATTGATTGGCTAGACTAAATCTATTAGAATAAAATATATTAAGCCCAATGTTTCATTCAGAATTCAGATGATATTAATGTACAACTGAGAATAATTACAATACAGCTAAGGAATTTGAATAATTTAAATTGATCATGAACTTACTCCAGAAGTAATATGTGGAACTTACACATTGTTGACAACCTGATGCTTTTTGCTTTGGGGATCGCTTCTGTTTGTGTGTTCTGGCATACAATTTAGTACATGTCTATTTTTTTTTAGAAGACATGAGGGATTGAGTTATGTCCTTAACATATTAATCTTAAATATAAAAGGAAAAAGAACCCCTTCAAGAAAAAAAAAATTATTTGCATTTGTAGAAACAGCAATATTTCCACTTCAAGAAGAATTATACATGAGTCTTATAATTTGATCCATTTTTTTGCTACCAATAAAAGTATAACTCTGAAATGTAGGTCAGACTTTACCCAGCTTGTCTACCTTATGTTAAAAAAACAAGTCCAGTGCGCGTAGCAGCCCAAGGGTTATTGTGATGCAGCACATAGCTTGCAGAGTGGCAGGAACGAAAGCCCTAGAAGAGGATTTAAGGATGTTTTAGTCTCACGTGAGTTAACATGGGCTAAAATCTGTTTCTTAGGAACTCTCTCTTCCACTATATCCTGTAAGCTTCACCATTTATCAAAACCAACTTGGGGCTATTCATATGGACGGATTAATTACTGTGGAATTAACAAATGTCACAGGTTCGCACCTCCATCCTTTTATTATCTGACTACTTTTTAATGGCACCAATTATGCCCCTAGCTGTGAGCTATCCTTGCTGTGCCATGGCATGGTTTAGATTCACAGCTTTTATACCTGTGGGCTTTCATGTATCCTATTTCTTTCAGCTGTAGTGACCTTTTTCTTATTCTACACTTGAATTTTTAATTTGCTTTCTTGTCTTTGGCAGAGATATATTTCAAAAAGCCTTGTCCCATCTCTCCAGAATAATGCAATCTATAATGTTTCCACTCTAACTTCACAGATGTCTATACATGTATTTATTTCAATATATACACCAGAAATTTTCATATCAATATAATCATTAAATTCTTAAAGTAATAACCTGTCAAAGAATCAGTTTTATGGTGTTAATCGTTTAAAATAATAATTGATTGGCTAGACTAAATCTATTAGAATAAAATATATTAAGCCCAATGTTTCATTCAGAATTCAGATGATATTAATGAGCATTTGGTTTTGGGTAACCAACTGGTATGCTCTTGTGATGGTTATTCTTGTCAACTTGACTACATCTGTAATTAACTCAAACCCTAAGCAGCTTTGATCACCTGTGAGAGAGTTTTCTTCATTAAATCATTTGAAGTGGGAAGGCCCATTTTAATCTGGTCCACATCTTCTGCTGGAAGCCTATGTAAGAGCATGGAAGAAGGAAGCTTTGGGTCTTTGCCAGCTTGCCCTTGTTCTGTCTGGCAATCTCATTCACTCATGGACATTAGAGCCTACTTCTTAGGGATTATAGGATATACCAAAAAAACTGGCTGAAACATCCAGCCTTGAATACTAAACAACTACTGGATTCTTGGACTTTCTATAGTTAGACAGCCATTGTTGGACTAGCTGGACCACAGCTTGTAAGCCATATTAATAAATCCCATATACCTACATTCATTCCATCAGTTGTATTCCTAAAGAGAACCCTGGCTTGTGCATGCCTTTTCATGCAGCAGATCATTTCCCCTATTGTCAGTATTTATTAGTGTTTCCAGTTTTTGGTCTGTATGTGAGACTCCATGAGACTACCCCTCCATTTTCCTGTGTCTATTCCTGCATCACTTTCCAGGTATTGCTTGGGCAGCCATGCTGACAAGACTTCATAGTTGTAGCTTCATTAATATTTATAGGAGACTAGGGGATGCAATTAACAGCAATCTCTGATTGTTCTGTATCACAATCTTTCCACCCCTTCCTCTTCTGTTATCCCTGAGGCTTAAGTAAAGGGATTGTGTTGTTAGATGTATCTGTCTTGGCTGGGCACCACACAGTCACTTCTTTTCTACATATTAATTGGTTGTATTTTTCTCTAATGATCTTCTTCTTTCTGAAGGAGAAGTTTAATTGAAGATGGGTGAGACTTACACTTACTTGTAATTATAGTGATAAACATTTGGATTGTATTTAGGAATCATGGTAGTTTAGGAAACTGGAAGTTGTATATGCTTCTCTAAGATGTATGAATTCATGAGTCCTTAGAAGTTGACTAGCTTTTTCATATCAGGCATGACTTCTCACTTATCTGTCTGGGTCTAAAGTCCAATTAGAAGATTGTTGGTTAATGTCAAAATATTAACACTACTGCATCCTCAGAGTTATTGTACCATGCTGGTCAATACTTTTGTTCTTAGACATCATACCTGTGTAAGATTATTGGTTGTTTGCCTCCTTTGGAAGCTTTCAAGTATTTATGACGTCATATACTTAGATATCTACATTTGTATATACTCACACATGCATCTACATACATGAATATTATATAGGAAAAGCTGGCAATGCTTAAAAATTGTAAGAAAAACTATATACAATTTGATAATTGTAAATTATGGGACCATAAAAGAAGATAGGCTAGTGACCATCCCAAACTTTTAGCAATAATTTAGGAATGTTAAATAGGAAATATGTTTAAGACTTACAATAAATGAAATATCCAACTGTTAAGCTTTGTCTATATTTGGAATCTATGTAGAGCCAAGAAGGGAATGAGGGAATCTAGAAATCAAAGGAATGAAATTTCAGTTGCCTGAAAAATTGATAGCAATGAATAAATAAATAAATATCAGTTAGTAAATAAATATAAATACTAAAATGTTCAATTATGCTTCTACTCTTGACCTTGTAGTAAGAAATTTTATTAGAAACATTAAAGAACACATATGTATTATTTGTTAACATTACTATATATGTGACAAATAACATGTGACAAATGGTCTGATACTAAGTGTGAAGATGTACTCAATATTATACACTGAGTTACCACTATGCATTTAATACAATGTTTTCCTTAAAAATAATAAGCAAAATTATAGAAAAGTCAACGTTTCTATAATTATTCACTAAAGTTTCAAATGTCCTCATTTTTAATGCAAGGACTAACTCAGTAAAGATTAACACAAGTATCGAAAATATGTGTTAGAGTGTTTGCTTAAGTCTCATACGTAATCATAAGGAAGTGTGTTATTTCCCCCATTACAAATGTAAAATTATTTTTATAATCTGTTGAAATAGTTATGATTAATTCTGAACACTTTCGGAAAAAGTCACAGGACTCCTTTCAGTTTCAATCAATTTTGTTTTCCACATTTAACTTGCCCTCCATATAATCCATCACTGATAAAATGCCATGCCTTTTTCGTGGCCTCCTAGTCATTATATTTGATATAACTAAAGAGAAAGGAAGAAATCAAATATCTATTTCATTGCATTTGTAAAAATATATCTGGGAACTGTGGTGTTCAAATGGTTGTAGGCAACACATACTTTTTATAAACATTTGTTGCAGCATCTTCAGGGGTCAAAAGGATAATTAATTAAAGGGCAGAGGAATTATTTGTTGTGTCCCTTTGTGTCTTTGTCATTATGTATTGTCAGAGACAGTCGGGTAATGTTTCAGTTTTTATTCACCAGGCATTTGTAAAGAAATTCAACAGTTCCTTTTGTTCCCTCTTCCCTTTTCTAAAATTTACGCTTTTATGAAGACTAAAAATAAAATGAGACAACTTTAAGGTTGATGGCAAGACCTCTTCTTATATAAATTTTGATTTCAAGATAATGTCACAGTTGTGGGGTGTGTGTTTTAATGAAGGAGGGAGGTACCCGTCAAACAGTAATGTGGTGGTGTATTCTTTAGTTGTGAGTCTCAATCACAATGGGTCAGACCTTTTTTATTTTCAGCATCCTGTCTCCAGCTACCTTGTTTTCAGCATGCCAATGCACATGAAATTTTGTGCCCTATGTAGAGGCTTTTCATGAGATCACAGATACGTGCATTTGAGAAGTATATTTGTTATTGAGAACCAGTGTGGGCAAGAGGCAGATAAAGCATACCCCAGCCAACATAGCTTTGAACCGACAACTGTGAGGGGCAAACTGTGAATGGCAGATATTTGGGATGAATGAGGTCTTTCAAGTCTACATGAGAATATTCAGAAATCAGTTACAGGCCCTGTCGACTCCTCTGCTGTGTGATTTTCTTTACCATATTCCTATCTGTGATCTCCTTCCCTACCTGTTACGACATTTTCCTTATACTTAGACTAGTCACTTTTCATGTTCTGTTTTTGGAAGTTATATAAAATAAAAGCTGGGCTGTGGAACAAACCAAGGCTGATTGCTTTAGTATGTAAAAGACAGAAGGGTAAGTTGATAGTCACTCAAAAATTTGTGTTTTGGAAGTTTGTAGAAATAATTATGGCACTGTGTTTTCGGATGGGAGTTCATGCATTCTGTCAGCCTCCAAACATTAATGAAAAATAAGACATGCTGTTTACAAAATTGTGCATATTGAAATGTGAATTATGAAGTAGAATCTTGTAGATGGTTTGAATTCAGAAATAATTAGTCCTGCTTTCAGCAGAAATACTTGCTTTTGGTGGAGCCAGTTTGTTTGAACCTCTTTTAAATGTGACGATATAATTAGAAAAAAATTGCAACAGAATTTTCAGTGTCTTAGTGGTAATTACAATGAGTGTCATGTTCTGAGAACACTGTAAATTGCAGACAGTCCTCATGTTTATGGTAAGTTCGTCCTCAAGTTTGTTTACCATCCCTCCATATTGTTGTGAGAATTATGTTCACATACAAATCACTTCAAACGTGAAACCTGTTTGCTAGAAAAATAAAATTTTCTCAGAAAATATTTTATTTTGCTACTGAGAATAGTTTGTTAGACAACACTTGTTTCATTTCTTATACGATACAGAAAATAGCATACAGAAATCAATGAACTATCATTTTTATGTTTCTCCAAATTTTAATATTTACAAAGCCTTAGAAGCTTGTATTGCACTGCCTATCTAAAATGTGCATACTAATCTTTTTATTATAGTGTTGCTTAAGTTACTGCTGTTTTATGTTTTAACGGGAGCATTATTTAATCAATGACATCAAACTGAGCTGTTGAGAGTATAAATGCAGTTCTTTATAGAAGGAGGGGTAGTGCTGTGTTAAATCCAACAAGCAACAGCTTATGCCTGTTGTTATTGCATATTTGTATTGCTCATTTTCTTTTAAATTCTTTTCTGCTGAATGAATGGCAGGAGGGTATTTCATGGTAATTTCTGTTTTTACTCTTTGGTTTAAATAACACGACTAACATTGCCTGCTTCTCCTGATGTGTTTCCTGAAATGACAATTTGACATGTAAATGTAATATATAATTCGCTCTGCTTGAAAATAAAGCCTCTGACTATTTATAGTAGTATAATAAAGATTTTTTTCCTGATAATTGCTGTGGTGTTTTGAGCCAAAAGTATTTAAAAATGAAGTGTTCAGACAAGTTGAAAATATTTTGGCATATTAATTTTATGAGATGTGGAAACTCTCACCTAAAAAGAACCTAAGATGTAAGTGCACAATGAGCCAGGTAAGGAAAGGTTTCTGGAGATGAGCAGCTTCCTACTGCAGAGCAAACACAACTGTCTGCAGGCTGCAGAGGGTTAGGAAGAAAGGTAGAAAAGATGATTAACTGAATTACCTACTGTGCTGGAGATATTAATTTGCTTCACCTTGAAAGTTATTTACCCTTGGATGGACTTTCTTATTCAGTAGCAAAAGGGTCTGATGCTCATCTTTCTGCTCATAAGTCAACCCTACATGAAAGTATTTGAAGAATGTAAGTGAATTGAAAGTTTGCTTCTTAACTCTTTTGCAGTGAATTTGCTGAAAACAGGAGAGAAATACAGGTCAGTTAGGTTAGGGCAGAAGTCTGGAAAGGAGCAGTTCTGAGCCTTGTTCTTGGCCACAGCCAAATATGTACTTGATTCTGTCCTGGCTGGAAGCCAATAATTCCAGAATGAGGTGTCAGATTATTCCTCTGATTTCTCCTTTAAATCTTTCTTCGCCTTTTACATTACTTGAGTGATGAGCTGTTGTGGAATATTTGTTTAAGTATGTAGACATGTTGCATTGGTTTAACTGTTTATGTATATATGTGTTGCATTTGTTTATGTTGTAGGTGAATGTTTAACTATGTAACGATGTGTTGTAGTTGTTTAACTATGGATAGATGTGTTTCTGTTTTACTTTGCCTTCCTAAGGCACCTGATAGGTCTAATAAAAAGCAGAACAGGCAATAGTGAAGAAAGATGTAGAGGCAGAACTTTATAAGTAGGAAGAGAAATTTAGGCTCCTAAACAAGAAGAAAGAAAAGGAGACAACAGGGAGAAGCCAGCGGAGGAGGAAACAGGAAAGTAGACTAGAAACAGGTTAAAATAAATTAAAGAGCTAAGAAGACGAACCTAAGTGAAGGCCGAGCATTCTTGATTAATAGTAAGTCTCAGTATTTTCATTTGGGAGCTGGTTGGGCGCCTAAAGAAAATTCCATGTAGAGCAAGCAGCACTGCCTCACAACAACACACAATGATGACATGATTAAACCCGCAAATCTCCTGTTTGGGCTGCCCAACTGACAAGTTCAGTTTAGAATGTCTCATTCCTGCTTGGTCCACAGCTCATAAAAAGCCTCGATAGGACCTGGAAAAGTGACTTGGTGGTTTAGAGCACTTGTCCTTTCAGAAGTTTGGAGTTAGAGTCCCAGCATCCACATGACTCCAGTACTTCCAAACCCATTTCATTTTGTCTTCTGCGCACGCGCTCACACTGACACTGTTCTCATTTGCTTTCCAGGTTCTGTGAGGAAATGTTTACCAGAAACAATGTAGAGAAGAAAGACCGTTTTATTTTGTAGATTCTATCATTATTCACATAAGGCAAGGCAGGAACTAAAGGCAGGAACCCAGAACAGAGACCTTGATGGGACAGTGGTAGCCAGCAGGATGGGAGGCAGCCATCCCTGAGCAGCAGCAGCAGGGATAGGGCTTGGAGGAGCTCTGAGTAGGTGAAATCATGTAGCCATGGTTGGTCCATGATACATAAAGGAATACTGGTTTCTTATACTCACAGGTTACCTGTAAAATATAATATTTTGAAGAGGTGGGAAACACGATTCATACTTTTAGATTATCTCAAATCCTGGAACTCTTGTAGTATCAGCCTGTAGATTGGACTTCACTTCTCTGATTTTATTTTCTGATCATTCTTCTGGCTTTCCATATTCATATTCTAATTGTATCTATTTTCAAGAAAGTACAAATAAGTAATGCAAGTCAACTCTGATTGTTGACTCTTTAACTTAAATTTGTAAATGGTAATGTGTGGTATGCATAGGGGTGCATATAAAGACCTTCAAGTTTATGTGCATATAGAAGTATAAATATATTAAAATTATACAAGAAAGAAAAATACCTAAGTACAAGATGATATAAAGTGTAAGTTGTAAGACTGATATTTAAATATACACTATATCATAGCCTACTGATTACTTTAAAAGGAGTCAGCTTCATCTTTCAAAAATGTAGTAAAAATACAATAAAATTGCATCATCAAAGATATTCTCACTTCTGTCCCATTCGGCAGAAGATAGATTTCTGTGTGGAAATTTCACTTTTCATCATTAATTGACTTTCTCACAGTTAATCAGAGGTTTATAGAGATTTGTGCTTGTATTTCTATATAGTTTAAAATGAGTTAATCTTATCCTACTGTACTACTGAGATATTCAAATTAAAAACAACTCCCCCATGTAAAATTACTTAACTTAAAAATAAAAATACACTTTAAGTACCAAAAGAAATATTTTGTTTCTTTACATTTTTATATTGTGAGCTTTTTCTTTTTACTTCTGGAATTTGCACTTTTACATTTTAGTATAGAGACGATTCTTTTAAAAACCTAAGATTCAAATACACACTTTTGACCTGGCCTGAGCACATGATTAAAATCAGCATGATCCCTATCTTCCAGGTCCAGGACAGCAATAAGCTGCACAGAGCCTCAGTCTCTAGTAAGGAGAAAAAAAGAAAAAAAAAGAAAAAAAAGAGGTGGGAGCATGCCTGAAGGACATGCCTGAGGTGCATCTTGTAAAAAAGGCACTTTGTTGCCTGAGTAATTTACGGTGAGGACTAGGCTCTGTAATTTTTACCAAGCCTGGCTTTGCCACCATGAAAAATAAACAAATTGAAAGAGAGAAAACAACAACAAACAAACAAACAAACAAACAAACAAAAAACAAGAGAATTATGTAAGGGAGTCACATTGGAGGAACAGACAAGGCAATCCCCTGATCTCAGGAGTTCATTTTATTCTGAGTCCTCATGTGAGGTTTAGTACTCAATTGTGTTTTCCATTACCATAGTCTCTTCAGACTATTTTAATGAACACTATAAATTCGGTGGCTTCTAAACAACCAGGATTTATTTCTACTATTCTGGAATTTAGTAAGTCTAACATCAACACGCTTACTGTGTTACTTAAGTCTCACAGGAATCAGCATCTTCATCCACAGAACCCTGGATTCTTCACTTCTTGACACTTGCTAGAGCAAAGGCTAATTACTACCTTTTGGACTATTATTTTTAAGAGCACCAAGCCCATTCACAGAGGCCTCACAAAGGTCCTACTTCCAAATGCTATCACACTTGGGAATAGTTTTATAATCAGGGAATGTGATTTGTTAGATCATAAAATTCTGTTTATCAAGCCATCAGTAAAGTATTAGGCAGTTGAGTAATAAAAGTTAGACACAGATATTGCACTTAGGTGATATATGATCTTTCATTCAACCAAACAATATAATCTAAAATATGGCAAGGATTCCTGTAGCAGAAATCTACTCAGGATTAATTTAATCATTGAAAAACCAATGCAAATTCACAAAAAAAGTCATAACGTGTCATAAACTGTCATAAACTAGTGTGAAATGTATTCAGTAAATAACAAAAGACAGAATTTACAAAGTTATTAACATAGCAGAAATACATGAAATTTTGTGGAAAATTGACAAATGCAGTCAAGTTACATCAACTATAATTTACAGGAAGAATTTTAATGTGTCTTTGAAAATTCAAAAAGATGGTGGGAGGGAAAGAAATCTATGTTATGATATTGGATGATTAGGAAGAACAAGAAGCAAAGACAGCTAGTCTGAAATCTGAAACAGGTGTGGCTTCTAGACCAAACAAAAGAAAACCATGAGAAACTATGACAAAAGTGCTGAACTTGTCTAATAAACACTGAGCAGAACACAGAAAAACCTTCCAAAGAAGCCCCATGTCCAGTCAGGGAGTAGATTGGTTCCTGCTGTAGTACCGTCACCATTTTACCAGTGGGCACATCTTACCTGGTTGATCGGTCTTATAGCCCATACTGCTCACAGACCAGATGTTCATGGCTTTACTCTATAGCAGCCTCCATAGCATTTATGGGACCACGAGAGCCAGTTGGGTAGAGGAGTTATCTAACCACGTTCCAGCTCAGTTTCTCTTTGTGTCATGTACAAAGCATGTGGGATGTGTAGCAAGAGGATCTTATCTTCTAGTCCTAGTGAGTAATAAAGGAGAATGGAAATAGCATGCCATGTTTTGGGGTCCTCTGGGGCCCCTCAATGAATAACTCCTAAAATGGTGTCCTTCACATGACACTGAGGGTCCTATTTAATGAAATCTTGCTTTTCTTACATGCATTGTCCAATCTTGATGGATAGCCACCTTCAAATTCTCTTTTATGTCTGTCTGTCTATTTGTTTTAAATTATGTGTATTTGAGGTGGAGCTACAGGTGTTTGTGCATCACTTGGTGTGGTAACAGGAACTGAATTCTATCTGCTGCAGTCTCAGGGCATATTCTATTTTTTAAATTTTTTTTATTATGTGTTTTAATTTTATACATCAGCCATGGGTTCCCCTGTCTTCTCCCCTCCCGCCTCCACCCCCACCTTCCCCCCATCCCCTCCCCTCCATTCCCATGTCCCCCAGGACCAAGGCACCCCTGGGGATTCATTTAAACCTGGTGGATTCAGTACAGGCAGGTCCTGTCCCCTCCTTCCAGGCTGAGCATGTGTCCCTGTGTAAGCCTAAGGTTTCAAACAGCCAGCTCATGCACTAAGGACAAGTCCTGGTCCCACAGCCTGGGTGCCTCCCAAACAGATCAAGCTGATCAAGCTACTCAATTGTCCAACTCATCCAGAGGGTCTGATATAGCTGGGGCTCCACAGCCGTTGGTTCATAATTCATGTGCTTTCTTTCAATTGGCTATTTGTCCCTGTGCTTTTTGCAATGTTGGATTCAACCATTCACATTGTGATGGAAGTGGATGCAGAGATCCTCAGCCAGGCCCCAGGTGGAGCTCCAGGTGTCCAACTGTTGAGAAAGAGGAGGGACTGCAGGAGCATGAATGGTTGAATTCAGTGCATATTCTTAACCACTGAGCAATCTCCCCAAACACTTTGCACATTTTAAAATTCTATCATGAGACAGTAGGTTAGTGAGTGGTTTTCTCATTTTATTTCACTTCATTTACCATATCCCACTCCTTTGTCTTGCTCACCTTTTCTCCTATTTGAATGTTTCTGCCCCAATTATATACTCCTCATTTAACCTACATAATTCAGTATTTTCGGCTTTAAAGTGGCTGACTTCTTTTCCTCGGGTACTCTATAGAAAGCATACAGAATAAAAGCATTAGAGGTAAAATGAGGCGGGTAAGGCCAAAGCACTGGTCCATGCCTTAAACAACGAGCTGTGACACATGCAATAAGCTCTCTGGCCAGAGGAAACCTGACCCATATGTTCCAAACAGAAAACAGATGACATGCAACCCAGAGCCAACCAAGAAACACCATGGCAGCTCAGGAAGCAAAAGCCCGCCAGCAGCCCCACATATATACCCCAGCCTTCTGTTTAATAAACAAGCTTGCTTATAATCTCCTAGAGTCTGGGTCATTGCCTCTGCATCTTCTCACCCCCCTGCCCACAGGTATCAGGGCCAGTGAGAACCCAGCTGCAGCACCAGCAACTGTGGTGGTATTGTGTTCCCCACAATATTGTGGGACCCTAATAAACTTATCTGGGGTCAGAGAACAGAACAGCCACTAGATATATAGGCCAGAAAATGGCGGTGCACACGCCTTTAATCCTATCACTTGGGAGGCAGAGATCCATCTGGATCTCTGTGAGTTTAAAGCCATACTGGAAACAGCCAGGCATGGTGACTCATGCCTTTAATTCCAGAAAGTGAGCCTTTAATCCCAGGAAGTGAGGGCAGAAAGCAGAAAGGTATATAAGACGTAAAAACCAGGAACTAGGCTGGCTAAGCTTCTAGGCTTTCAAGAAGCATGTCAGCTGAGATCCATTTGGATATGAGGACACAGAGGCTTCCAGTCTGAGGAAACGAGATCAGCTGAGGAATTGGCAGGGTGAGGTTAGCTGTGGCGTATTCTGCTTCTCTGATCTTACAGCATTCACCCCAATACCTGGCTCCAGGTTTGTTTTTATTAATAATACCAGTTAAGATTCATGCTACAAGCAACAGTAAAACACTGTAAATCTTGTCTAATAACCTGGACTGAAGAGATCTGACATCTCAAGGGGAACCTAAAATGGCTGTTTAGCTAAAGAAACAAAGGACAAGCAACACTAAGTATATAAACTTAATTAAAACTACACGTGTGTGTGTGTGTGTGTGTGTGTGTGTGTGTGTGTGTGTGGTATTTTTTTCAATACTGAAACACAGTAATATTGGAATGCAGGCTTTAGTGGATGCTGTTTAGAACATTGAAATGCACAGAACTACAAACCAAAATTTAAATTTATTAACAAAAAGAGACAATACATCCTGTTAGGTTATAGATATATTATAAATATTTATGCAGTGTGGTAAGGTCAGATAGACACTTATGCTTACCATACTTATGAGAATATCATTTCACCGAGGGCCAAACGTTCTGAGTTTTGAGTGCTCAGCATCTACTCAGTGACTGCCATGTGGCCTTGGGTTTTCTTCTCTACTCTGGTCACAAGGATGCACAGTGTTTTATAGATCCATCTCCAAATGTTCATGGGATTAGTCAAATATTATGCATTCTCTAGTTTTGCAGACAAAAGAAATGTAAAAATGGAAAACATTACACATATCATAAAAATAATAAATACTTTAAAGTAAAAATTGTTGAATCTGGCATTTATGTGAAAATACATTCAACAAATTCCTTTTCCAAAATACTGTGTCAGTATTTTTGACTCTGTAATTGAAATTTAAATAATAAGAAAGTGATTCTTCAACTTCATATGACTAGACTGTAAGACAAAATTTTATCTCTATCTAGTTACATAGATAGAAATAGTTAATCTTAGATAATGTTATATGGATAACGTCAATTTTAATAATAGGATAGGCAAATGAGAAATAAGAGGAAAATATAATTTCCCTGTTCTGAGTGTCATTCAGTGAACACATGGGATTTTGTAAGTATTGTATCAAAACAGAAGCAGCTATTTTGTTTTCTCTGACTAGCACTGAGTGGTGTATCATTCTTACAAATATATTTGAATTAGTATGTCTACAGATAAATACACCTATGTATGAACACACATGCATATTCTACATCCAATGCATTGGAGCAGGTAGTACTAGAAAGGCTTCTAACCTCTTTCTTTAAAATTTGTTTTTTTCCTATTGTTTGGTATCAATTACTTTCATTATATCAGAAGGGAATGAGTTTGGTCAATTTGGAGAAATCCCCTGATTGAGAAACTTCAGGCACAAATGAAAATTGATTTAATTTGTTTTCATTTATGATTCCTTTGCAATTATTTTCTGTTGAAGCTCATTTTAATGAGTTACAAACCACATATTTTTACATGAATCTCATTTTCAGAAAAATCTAATCACTGAAAATATATCAAATGATGCAGACAAAGAAAAATATCAATACATACACTGATATAATGCCTTAGTTTATCTGTTTAGTAATATTAAAATTAATGCTATATTAACACATTTTACCATTGTATCTAGAGGTTTAAGAAATGATTATATTTATCACAATGCTACACAATGAAATTTTAAAAACAGAGATCATATTCCTGGTGTTACCTTTTTTGGATATGAGGATTTTAAAAATGCTCATCAATTACATACTGTTTATTAAAATTAAAAGGAAATTAGCTTATTAGCTAGTGGGTCTTCATGAGGCTTTCACATAGATTTTTTTTTTTTTTCTTTTTCAAGACGAGGTTTCAGACAGGGTTTCTCTGTGTAGCTTTGCGCCTTTTTCTGGGACATACTTGGTAGCCCAAGCTGGCCTCGAACTCACAGAGATCCTCCTGGCTCTGCCTCCTGAGTGCTGGGATTAGAGGCGTGCACCACCACTGCCTAGCTGGATTTTGGGGTTTTACTAACCTACTGTGAGCCTCTGTTTTCTTTCCATTCAAGTAAATTTAGTCTATCGATCTTAAGAAGAAAAATATACATGAGCCCTTTGCTATCTAGTTAACATTTAATGATAAATGTCCTGCAAAATCTTAAGGTAGATAACTAAATTCGTCATTTTTATGATTTTTTAATTGATCATATTTGCCTGAAGTGGGAACGTTTGACTTACATAAAATATAATTCAAACAATCTGAAATGTGTCATTCATATGATGTTTCTGATAGTGAGTGTTGTGAGAGCCACCATGTGGGTGCTGGGAACTGAACTCAGGACCTCTAGGAAGAACAGCCAATGCTCTTACCCTTTGAGCCATCTCTCCAGCACAACAGTGAGTGTTGTGAAGCAAAGATTTCACATTTCTAGTGAGACTGGGGCTAGAATTCTTGTATCTGATTGACAGTTTTATATTATTTGGTATATGATTTTTAGAGAGCCATCTATTCTTCTGAGTCCCAATAGTCATCATTTGAACTCAATATATATATATATATATACCGAGAAACATGAACACACACATACACTATATGTGTATATAATTATGAGAAACAAATATCAGTATATGTTGTGAGCACTTAGAAAAAAGCTTTAAACAAAATGGGTTCATAAAGCCCTACAGTGTTATGAATGATGGTTAAACACTGTTGGATGAATCTATTTTTTCCTTAAAATGATGGACATTGTAAACATGCATTATAATGATATGGATATAAATAATTCATTATCATGTTGATTAGCTTTTCCTAGTCATGGCAATGTGATAAAACAGGTGTTAATTGAATTTCACCTTATTATGATCTATGTATAATTAAGATGTTTAGCATATGTTCTATGACAAACTGTTGCATTTGCTGTTTCTTTAATATACGTATGAACTCACTGGAATTACATGAGCAAATTATATTTACTCAATTTACTAGGTATTTCATTTTTCACATAATTTCATAATGTTGTAGAAATTGGCAGGTTCTGGGAAAACAATGCATTTATGCTTGTATTTATAAATGTTGGTTATGTTTCTTGTTTAATTGCACAGGTTTTTACTGAGTTTTGACAGGTACACATGTTTGACTGTGTCTGTTTTTAAAGTTGTAATCAGTTTTTTTTTTTTTTTTTTCTGAGCACAATTTTGTATGACAGATGTCTGAGACTTCCTGGTTAGCCACTAGAAAAGTGAGGCCTTTGTATTTTATGCAAGAATTCTGAAAACTATGCATTGCTAAGGTTCTTTAAATTTTTAAATTTGAAGTCTCATTTAAAAATGATGAAAAACCTTGTTTTTACACTTGAGTTGTATTTTCATTTGTTCTTTATTATTTTATCATAAATCTGGTAATTTAAAATTATTGGGAATAAAGATTCTCTAAGCAGGATATGGGAAAGCTGAATACAATGTGAATGTGTTTTGAATTGATTTTTGAATCGATTTTGAGATGTTGAACAACTGTTCTTCGTGACTTGATAGAGCTAACTTTGAATTTTTCATTTGATGTCATGGGTAGGTTCCATAATTTATCCATTTATATTTTTCTTAAAGCGGGTATGGATTACAGCAGGGAGATTTTTTAGCATATAATCAATGCCCTTGGCATTAACCTCTTGATTTTACAATGAAATAAAGACTTTTGCTTTATCAAAAACATCAGCAAGGTAATAGAATAAAAGAATGAAGTTGTGCTTAGTCCAAATAAAAAATTCTGAAATGTTCCTTGAGAGTCTTAGGCACATTAAGACCCATCTCTGTAAAAAATCTAAAGTGCCCTCTTGATAATATTTTAATCACTCAGGAAATTCTACCTACCTTTTCAAGATATTTTACTTCTAATAATTCATACTCACATCTCTTTCTAGATAATTTTATTGCTGAAAAACAAATGTTTATAGGCAGATTTTTCCTTTCCCAACACCCCTGTTCCCAATAAACACACTGAGGATTATATTAATTATAAACTCTTAGCCAATAGCTCAGGCTTGTTATTAGCTGGCTCTTAACACATATTTCTCATCTATGCTTTGCCACGTGGCTCATGACTACCTACCTCACTTTCTATATTTTCTGGAGGCTGGCTCGAATCTCCCCTAATTCTACCCTTCTTCATCCCAGCATCCTCTGTGTCTGGATGTCCTGCCTATACTTCCTGACTACCAGCCTGTCAGATTTTTATCAGCTAATGAAAGGAATACAATTGACAGTGTACAGAAGGATTATTTCACAGCAGTTGTTTTGCTCCCAATTCAGCTGTATATAAGTGGTTGAAGATTACTTATATAATATCTGTTTTTCTTCTTTTTGAAAGAAGCCTTTGTATTTAAAATACCATTGGTAGTGGAGTTCATCTAGGCTGCTGCTGATAATGAAGATGAGGGATGACCAGCTGGAGTTTATCGAGGATGAGGAAAAAGAAGCTGAGGAAGGAGATGATGAGAGAGACAGAGGCAATGGGGAGGATGACTTGTAAGCACACAGTGGAGTTTAGAAATATGGTCCTATTCTTCATTTACCTGGGCACTTGTAAGGAACCAAAGTAACAGCAGAACTTCTCCCCTAGCACCACCAGCTCATCCTCAGTGTTCTCCCTCTCCTTATCCTTCCTGTGTTCATTAATTTATAGTTTCCCAGTGTCTAGGTCCATTTTCACTTCCTTTGATGCTCCTTAATAGTTTTGTTAATTCTTATTCTGTGTTACTTTTAATTTTGATACCTCTTTGACTTAATAAAAACATGTATGGATTTTCTTTCTTTTTTTTAAAGAAGACTTACTTAATCTTATTAATAACATGGGAAAATTTTCATACCCTGTGTGATAAGTATCTTATTTTCCCACAGTGGCTTTGGAAAAAACGAGAAACATTAAATTACCTTTGATTAGCAGTGAAGTCAAGGATGCAAAATAATGGGACATCCACACTCCTCTCCACAAATTGATGGCAAGGCACATTTGCTGAAAATAAAACTTACATAACTTAGTGAACATGATGTTGAGCTGGTGCCCACCTAGATCTTTACCTCTACTGACAACTATTAGTAGTACTGGAAGATATTCTGCACCCTACCAGAGTAGAAAGGTAAATACCAGCACAACTACAAACCCTTCAATATACAGTGGTGACTTTCCTGCAAGAAACACAGTTGCAACAGTGCTGCAAACTTGCAGGAGTAACCAACAAATATCTAATTACATTTAAGTATCACTCTATGGCCTGGAACCCATTCACCAAACTTCTCTGGTGCCCAAGAGTTTGAGACTCACTAAACCATGGATTTAGGGCAAAAAGCCAACACTACTGTTCTTCTACAGGAATATAGTAATAAAGCTACTAATAACATTCTGCTTCACTCATAAATCAGTATCTGGCTCAGTGATCATTAGCCTAGGCTCTTCTTGTAATAATAGGGAAAATACAGACACCCACAATTTGACAAAATGCAAAGAGTAAGAAACCTTGGAACACTGATTTATCACTTGTTCCATCAAACCCTTCTCCTAAGGGCTCAGGGAACTTTGTGGATGAGAAGGCAGAAGGACTTTAAGAGACATGGCATAGGGTATGGATGATGTCATGGAAATAGGCTTTCTAGAAAAAACAGCCCTGACACATAAAACCAGAGACTGTGCATCATGCACAGGGCCTACACAAATCTAAACCAGGTGTGGTCCCATCTCTGAGAGGGGGAAGTGGATGTAAGTCTTTATGTCTAACACAGAAATCATTCCCAAAGGAAGCATTAGTTTCCAAATACAAAGGAAAAGTTAATTTTCCCCAATGGAGTCTCACTGGGTACACAAACCATAATTAAGGTCAGGCTCCATGCCTAGCAGTAGATGGCCAATAGAAAATTAACACATTGTTGTTTTTGGAGGGACTTTTTGTTAATTTTCCTCATAATGCTGAATATTTTTAGTTACTCATTTATTTGTTTGTTTTTTAACTTACAGACCTTATGCTTATATGTTATGGTATCTGATTATGTTGTTTTTATGGGATGTTTGTGTGTGCAATTGTATATCTCTTCACCTATAGGTGTTTCTTGTGCTTTATCTTTGTTTGTTTGTTTGTTTTCTGTTTGTTTTATCTTATTCTGATCCTATTGTGGATTGTTTTCTAATGAGAGAGAGAGAATAAAAAAATGTGAATTTGGGTGGATGGGGGTATTAGGAAGCAATTGGGGAAGGGGTAACCTTGATCATAACATAGTATATGAAAATAATCTACTTTCAAAACAAATTAAAGGCATATTTTATAAAGTTATGACTTATAGAACTAACCCCACTTGTGGATGAAGAATAAAAACATTTCTCAAAGAAAATAAGAAACAAACAGATCTCTGTTGATTCAGAGATCACTAAAGTCTAATATTTCTTCTAATAGAAGAACAGGTTATGTTTGTTTATTTCCTTACTTCCTTCCTTTTGTCCTTCCTTCCTGTCTGTCTATCTGTCTTCAAGCTTGGATACTTTAATTGCATACACAGAAAGAAGAGTCATCTCATCAGTTTTTATACAGAGAGCCATAATGTCATATGAGAGTTCTGTGTAAGCAGTTTGCCCCATTGATTATGGGATGCTGAGTAAATACTAAAAACTTAAATGAGTAGGCAAACCCGCACTCAAACTAGGTGTCTTGGCAAGTGAAATGGGATGAAGGATTACCATTAGTAATTATACTAGGAAAAAATTAACTAAAACTTTTGTGGACTTATATTCTCTATGTGTATACTATATGAGAGTATGTTTTTCAAGCAGAGTTGGTACATAATGCTTAAACAAAGGCAGAGTCATTTTAATTATTTTTAATCATTTTAATGATTTACTGAATCATTTAAAATAATTTGGTAAAATTAGTGTTTACCAAATTGAGAAGACAAATATTAAATACAACATGTATTTATTTGTATTATTTTGACCACATTGGTCCAAACCAGGCAATATGACTAGTAGGACAGAGAAGTTGAGACTGTACATATGTATACTTTGAACAAAATCTTGAATTTCCTTTAATGGACTATTTGAAATATATCTGTCTGTGGTTTATATATATATATATCACTACAGATTTTTTTTTTGGAAATAGAGTAATTAAACAGACTTGAATACAAAGGACTTAGAAGCCTTAATTTGAAAGTTGATTATACATACAAGGTAGCTTAATTTCTCTAAATTTTATGGATTGAAACTATATTTAAATAGAATCTTCAGTAGAGAGTTTTTTAATTGTGGGTCTTTTAAAATTAAAAAGAAGCTAAATTTTGTTTAATAATTTATTTGATTTTTTTTCGTTTTTATGGTATAACAATTGAATATAGGTCTTACACATGCTCTTCAATGATATATATTGATGCTTCAAACCACATCCACATGTTTACATTTTGTTGGTTTATGAAATGAAGTCCTCACAAAAAATTAATTTGTACATTTAGTTGAATAAAGTCTAACAAGAGTATTCTGGTGGGTTTTGGTCCTATTTACTGCTTACATTAAAATGAAAGAATAGCTGACTTGAAGATTGAATCACCAGACAAAGTGGAACTTAAATGTTCAGAAAATCATAAGAATACCTTTGTAACAATTACAAAAAGGGAAATAATAGTGATATCATTATGAGGGTGGTAGAGAATTTTATATTGACATGATTATATGATCATGAAGAATATATTTCATCACATATTCCAGAAGGAAGTGTAGGAAAGCAGATTCAGACTGGGATTTCATAGGTTGGGGTCATGCAACTGTGTTAATGTCTGTGTGCTCTGTTCTTCAAGACAAAAAACTGACAAGGACACCAAGGTGTGCCCCAAAACATATTTTAAAACAAGAAGCAAAGAGGTGTCTGATTGCTTTTCTTTCAAAATATCAGAGACTACCTGCCAAAACTCATGGATATAATGATACCAGAAGCCCTTTTTACTATAGAAGAACATGCCAATAAGTCCCAGTTAGCATAGCTTCACTGCACTGGTCTTGTAGACCAAAGCAGCAGGCCAAGCAGTCATTTGTTTTCCATTGTTTTTTCTTGTTCCCTGAAGGTTTGTCACATGGGATTTGCCTCCCTTGGGCTTGGGTTGCTCAACTCTTGACATCCCATTTTCTTTTAGAATGGAATCCCAGTCATGGGCCTTTCCTGTGAGTACTTTTGAAAACACAAGTATTTTCTTTCATATGTTAATATTTCACAGAATTCTGGGTCAGAATGAGTGAATCATGAATGAGATTTACCCATATTAGATTTAAATAGGGTTATCTACAAAGTATCAAACCAAGGTAGAATTTTGATCTACTAAAGATCTAGAGTAGAACACATGACTTTTAAGCATATTTGATTGCTACATGATCCAATGGTATCTTGTCTCCTCTTAATTGGGAGCTAGCAATTGAATAAATACAAAAAGAGAAAGAAAAACCCAAATATAAAGTCTGTGAATGAGATGATATGCAGGGTGACCTTAGAGTCTGGGATGTCATAATTACTTTTTCAGGACAGCAGAGGGATGCCTATATTTAGACTTAATTTTCAGACTACAATATGCAAGTATAAACCTAAAGCATAAAGAACAGTGACTGACAAGAATGACCTCATTCAGGAAATAGGTGATGTGAAGCAGAAAATATTATAGCTTCTAAATTCAGTGATACAAACATATAGATGCATGGAAGGTAAATGAAAATTCTATTGTTTGTATGGTTAAATTTGAATTATATTGCTGACTTTATTAAAGATCTTTTCCTCCAGCAAAGAAATAATTCAACAGTAATTTGGAATCTGACTATAGAAATCTACATGTATAAGTGTCTAACACACACACACACACACACATACACACACATATATACACATATATACTAAGATATATACATACACCCACCCACCCACATATATAAGCTCCTTTTATGAAGATAAATGTAGTTACTTAGACACACACACACACACACACACACACACACAAAGTGTATATGATGGATATCCATTATTGCTGTTACCACAAAAATCTCCAAACCTAGGCAGCTATTAAAATAGAAAAAAAAAATGTTTCTCATATTCTAGAATCTGAGAAATAAAGGCATTGGTAGATTGTTAATATTCTGTCTCTTCTCATAGATGTCACTCTTTCTCCCATGCTCTTTGTTGGTGAAGAAGTGAAGGAACTCCTTTTGTCTTCCATTATAAGAGAGCTGGCCTACCCTGGTGATCAGATTGGTGAATGCTCTAATTGTCATCATAGAGCCTTCATCCAGTAACTCATGGAAACACATGCAGAGAGCCACAGCCAAGCACTAGGCTGAGCACTGGAAGTCCAGTGAAAGAGAGGGAAGTCTATGAGAAAGGGGCATCAAGATGATGATGGGGAAACTTACAGAGACAACCAAACCAAGCTAGTGGGAACACATGAACTTTGGATTGACAGATGAGGAGCCTGCATGGGAATGGACTAGGCCCACAGGGGGTCAGTTGTGCAGCTTGGTCTGTTTGAGGAGCCACTGACAGTGAGAATAGGATCTATCCCTGGTACATGAACTGGCTTTTTGGAGCCCATTGCCTATGGTGGGACACCTTGCACAGCCCTGATGGAGGAGGAAGGCCTTGGACCTGCCTCAGCTCAGTGTACAAGGTTTTGTTGACTCCCCATGGGAGGCCATACCTTTCTGGAGGAGAGGATGGGAGGGTGGACTGGGAGGGGGAAGGCTGGGGGCAGATGAAGGAGGGATGAGGAAGGGAACTTCTGTGATTTGTATGTGGAGTGAATAAAATTTTTTTTAATAAAAAAGAACACTAATCAAATGTTGAGTATTTGACCTTCATAGCCAACTCATGTCCATATACTCTACCTCCAAATATCATTCCACTAGAGATCAAACGTCACCATAAGTGGTTTTTAGTTAGACAGAAGGATGCAACATTCATTTTGTCATAAATACCTTAATAAAGTAAATTAAGAAATTGGTTGTTTAGCAATGAAAAGAGGTGGTGCAATTCTAAATGGTTTGTGATCTTGATGCTTTGAATCTTCTTCCTGTCTTTGTGCCTGCCCTTCTCTTCTTTTCTCTTTCTTTTGGGGAACACAGGACAGGATAAGAATCTTTACTTATTTTATTCTATTTCAGATTTGAACTCTAGGTATCAGGAATCATCTAGCTTCAACTTTCCAAGAAGCCGGGCTGAACATCAGTCAGGCTTAGAAACCTGATTTCCTGTTTTGTTTTTGGTTTTGAGATGGAATGAATCTTTTTCTTCTACTCACTTCTCAGTGAGCGAGCAGTGAGCAGTGTCTAAAAGTACAAACCTACATAAAAATTTGTGAACAAGGAATGTTCTGAGGAGAAGGCAGGGGAGTTGAAAATGAGTAATTGATGGTGAGGAAGAAAAGAAAATGATCCTAACTGGCAAGTCTAAGATGGAGTCACATGAAACAATGAGATTGTAAAAGAAACAGAGGTGGAATGTATTAGCCTCATGTCATCTGCCAGAGTGACCAGGTGATTTATTAAGTAATTCAAGGATTTCTCAGAAGTGGAATGTGTCTTGTCACACTTCTATTTGTGATGTACGTATACAACAAAAAGAAGTGACCCACAGGCATTGAGACATAAAATTATGATTCCGTTTACTTTGTAGAAATCTTATAGGAAATGCATTGGACATTTCATTTAGAATGTTAAGACTGAAACCATGATTTGACTGTGTCTTGGCTAAGTACAAGGCACTTGATGATTCAGCCATTAAGTTTGGAAAGAAGATATCTAAATTCCACTCTGTATTCATATTCCAGTGTGTTGCTTCAAATCGCAGCAAATTGTACTAAGTGATAATACCTTTTTGTTTCTCTGCTTTATTCTTTCAATCATCAGGGAGAGTCCATAATCTGTTTATAAATATGGATCCTTTTGTGAATGTTTAGAATTACCAGTGCATGAAGAAAAGTAAAACTGAAAATACAATTTAATTTGTCAAGCATGCTTATAAAAAAATCCATAAATATAGTGAAAGAAGTTTAATCTCATTTTTCAAATAATTGAATAAGTACAATTAATTTCCTTGCTGTTTTAGTAGCATTCTTAATTAAATATTTAGGATTTCCCGTGAAATTAGCTTTTGAAAATCAATTCAAACATAATTTGCATGTTATAATAAATAAAGACAGATTTGGTGGTTTGAAAGTCTTTAGACAAATGGTATCAAACTTCTATTTGTTCCTTTTAAAGATAGAGAAACATTACAATTCATTTGGGTTTTATAATAAACTCAATTTTTTTATGTTTTTGTTCAAATGCTTTAGATTGTAAATAAAATGGATTTTATCTAATTCCATGAAGTTTTACATTTTGCTAAACCTAAATTTAGCACTCCTTTATTAGGAAATAGCTGATTCAGTATGTTATTTGTCATTCTGGAATGATAAAAGGAAAATACACATAGTATCTTATGTATTAAATATTGTAGCATAGTAAGTTTTTACTTCTATAACATATTTAAAACTTTTCATACATGAAAAAAGGTATATATTTATGACAGAAGGTTTTAAATCATATTGGAATATTTTAATAAGTTGTGGGTCTATAGTCTTTAATATTGTTATTATATTCAGAACTTGGTATCTTTTGAAATAAAGTATGTATTTATAAAAATGAACACTGTAGAAACATGAGATCAGTAAAAAATGCTGTTTCTTCTGCACTTGCTCTGTTTTGTCTTTCTTTAGGCTATTATTTATCAAAGTTTGCTGATCCTTTAATTGAAACAGACCTTAGTCTCATCAATGTCTGGAATAGGAGGACATGGAAATATTTAAAATGTAGCATGTAGGAAAAGACAAACTGCATTTTATAGAAAACACTACAATTCAAGATTTCTTCCTAAAAGCATTGTGATAATGGAATTGGATAATCTATGTTTTCTACTTTCTTTAGGTCATAGAATTTCCTCACATAAGATTTCTTATTTCTAAGCTTGAAACAAGTAAGACTTAAGTATGCAAACTAACTTGACTGTATGACCCACCAAGTTATATTACATTACACCTTTTGTAAAATCAATAAACTTGTGGCTTCATAGAGGATAATTTATCAGGCTATTGCATTTTTAACTGTAACTAAAGAAATCTTGCAGAAGTAAGATTCATTAAAATAAGAAAGGATATTCTAAAAATGCATGGTAATTTATATATTTCTATTTTTTAAAGCTACGACATTAATACTTGACATTTATCTTGCAAGCATTAGACACACTTTAAATTTCAAATTATAATTTTTAGAATTATTAGCTACATAATCTTAGCATTTTAATCAGTAAATTATATTTCTACTCTAGCATCCTTCAGTCCTTTAAAATATGAGATTTTAACTACATTAACAATTTTATCTATTTTTTGTTTTTACCCAGTTTAGTGATAAAATAAGAAACTTAAATGAATTGTAAAAATAACAATATTTAGTACTCCATAATTTTCACATATTCAATTCTCCTTTCTGGAAAAATAGAATCCCAGCACTCTGGATGCAGAGACAGACCGATCTCTGCGAGTTTGAGGCCAGACTGGTCAACAGAGAGAGCTGCAGGACAAACAACAAAACTACACAAAGAAATCCTGTCTCGAAAAACAAAAACAAAAACAACAACAAAAAACCAACCAAACAACAACAAAAATGAATTTCAAGAAAGATGAATCTAAATTTTCCTTAGCCTCAGGTATGCTAAGACCAAACTCAAGGTCCTAAAGCAGTCTTCTCTATGATGGCATTCACAGGCATGAGGGAAGATTGTAAATCACTCCCAAACAAAAGAAAAGCATCAGATCAGCATATTTTGTTGCATACCTAATAATTTTGCCCTGGTCTTTTCTGTCATTTGAGTATCAGCCACACATTACTGACAGTTATAATATCCTGTCACGAAACTCATTTACAGTGAAGAACGAATGCATTCTAAGTTGGGAAAGTTTTATGTACATTTTGTTTGTTTTGGCCATGGTTGGGAACTAAACTGGTCAAGATTCACAACAAAAGTATGTTGGTAAACTTTTTAGGAACTTGACCTGATCCCTTAGAATTTGGCTTCCTCTAGATCTGGCATGTACCCAAATTTGGATCCTTGCTGAATTATGTCTCTGCTTATCACAGTAAATCTTAAACTGCTGTTGTACAGGGATGTTTCCCGTTTCTGAAACATACTAGTCTTAATATATTGAGGATAGTTGGAGGGGAAGACCATCTCATACTCTTGTAAATGACTATCAGTGGATCTTGTGAATGAGAGTCTGAAATATTCCTTTAAGAGTTTCCTTTCTTATATTTTTAACTTAAGAATATTGTTTCATTAAATTATTTAATAGATGTAAGTAAATGAATGATCCTTTTATAGTTGAGGTACTAAAAGTAAGTATATCAAATTACAAATTTTGCATTGTGTTTTTTTTTCTTTTTTAAATGTATTATATTTGTGTTTTAATTTTACACATCAGCCATGGGTTCCCCTGTCCTAACCACCCCTGCTTCCAAATTACCCCATCCCTTCCCCTCAATTCTCATCTCCTCCAGGGCCAAGACTCCCCTGGGGATTCATTTAAACATGGTGGATTCAGTACAGGCAGGTCCAGTCCCCTCCTTCGAGGCTGAGCAGTGTCCCTGTATAAGCCCAAGCTTCCAAACAGCCAGCTCATTCACTAAGGACAGGTCCCAGTCCCACAGCCTGGATGCCTCCCAAACAGTCCAAGCCACTCAACTGTCTCACTTATCCAGAGGGCCTGCTCCAGCAGGGGGCTCCAAAGGCTTTGGTTCATAATTCATGTGCTTCCATTCATTTGGCTATTTGTTCCTGTGCCTCTTCAATCTTGGTCTCAACAATTCATGCTTTTACAGCCCCTCCTCTTTCTCAACAATTGGACTCCTAGAGCTCTATCTGGGGCCAGGCCAAGGATCTCTGCATCCACTTCCATCAGTTATTGGATGAGAGTTCCAGCACGACAGTTAGGGTGTTTGGCCATCTGATCACCAGACTAGGTCAGATCAGGCTTTCTCTCAACCATTGCCAGCAGTCTACAGAGGATGTATCATTGTGGATTTCTGGGGACCTCGCCAGTACTCTGCCTATTCCTGTTCTCATGTGGTCATCATTTATTATGGTGTGTTATTCCTTGTTCTCCCCTTCTGTTCTTGATCCAGATGGGATCTCCTGCCCCCTTAAGCTTTATATCCCTCAAACCTTGCCCTTCATTATTCCCACTGTCATCCAGGTTGTTCATGTAGATCTCATCCATTTCTCTGTCATTGGGTGATCCCTGTGTCTTTCCTAGGGTCCCGTTTTCTAGGTAGCCTCCCTGGAGTTGTGTAGCAGTCTAGTCGTCTTTGTTTTACATCTAGTATCCCCCTATGAGTGAGTACATACCATGTTTGTCCTTCTGAGTCTGGGTTACTTCACTTAGGATGATTTTTTTCTAGATCCATCCATTTGCCTGCAAACCTCATGATGTCATTGTTTTTCTCTGCTGAGTAGTACTCCATTATGAATATGTACCATATTTTCTTTATCCATTCTTCAGTTGAAGGGTATCCAGGTTGTTTCCAGGTTCTGGCTATTACAAACAATGCTGATAAGAACACATCTGAGCAAATGCCCTTGTGGTATGATTGAGTATTCTTTGGTTATATGACCAAGAGTGCTATAGCTGGGTCTTGGGGGAGATGGATTCCCAATTTTCTAAGGAAGTGCCATATTGATTTCCAAGTTGCTGTACAAGCATGCATTCCCACCAGCAGTGGAAGAGAGTTTCCCTTGCTCCACATCCTCTCCACAATAAGCTGTCTTCTGTGCTTTTGATCTTAGCCATTCTGACAGGTGTAAGGTGGTATCTCAAAATCATTTTGATTTGTATTTTCCAGATAATTAGGGATGTTGAGCAATTTGTTAAATGTCTTTCAGCCATTTGAACTTCCTCTGTTGAGAATTATCTGTTTAGTTCTTTAGCCCATTTCTTAATTGGACTGTTGGGCATTTTGATGTCTAATTTCTTGAGTTCTTTTTATATTCTGGATATCAGCCCTCTGTCAGATATGGGGTTGGTGAAGACCTTTTCCCATTCTGTAGGTTGTCGATTTGTCTTGTTGACCATGTCCTTTGCTCTACAAAAGCTTCTCAGTTTCAACAGGTCCTATTGATTGATTGCTTCTCTCAGTGTCTGTGCTACTGGTGTTATGTTTAGAAAGTGATCTCTGGTGCCAATGAGTTCAAGACTACTTCCTACTTTCTCTTCTATCAGGTTCAGAGTAACTGGATTAATGTCTTTGATCCACTTGGACTTAAGTTTTGTGCATGGTGACAGATATGGATCTATATGCAGCCTTCTACACATTGGCATCCAGTTATGCCAGCACCATTTGTTGAAGATGCTTTCTTTTTTCCATTGTACATTTTTGGCTTCTTTGTCAAAAATTATATGTTCATAGGTGTGCAGGTTAATATCAGGGACTTCAATTTGATTTCATTGGTCCACATGTCTGTTTTTAAGCCAGTACCAAGCTGTTTACCAGTATTTTATTGAGTATTTTTGCATCAATGTTCATGAGGGAGATCGGTCTGTAGTTCTCTTTCTTTGTTGCATCTTTGTTTGGTTTAGGAATCAGGGTAATTGTAGCCTCATAGAAGGAGTTTGGTAATATTCCTTCTGCTTCCATTGTGTGGAACAATTCAAAGAGTATTGGTATTAAGTCTTCCATAGTAGAGCTTGAGGTCAGGGATTGTCATGCCTCCAGAGGTTGTTTTATTGTACAGGATTCTTTTGGCTCTCCTGGGTTTTTGGTTTTTCCATATGTAGTTGAGTATGATTCTTTCCAGATCTGTGAAGAATTATGTTGGTAATTTGATGGGGATTGCATTGAATCTGTACATTGCTTTTGGTAAGATAACCATTTTTACTATGTTAATCCTGCCTATCCATGAGCATGGGAGACCTTTCCATTTTCTGACATCTTCTTCAATTTCTTTTTTCAAGGGCTTAAAGTTCTTGTCGTATAGGTCCTTCACATGCTTAGTTAGAGTAACCCCAAGGTATTTTATATCACTTGTGGCTATTGTAAAGGGTGATGTATCTCTGATTTCCTTCTCAGTCTGTTTGTCTATTGTATATAGGAGGGCTACTGATTTTTTTGAGTTGATCTTGTATGATCCTGCTATGTTGCTGAAGATGTTTATAAGCTGTATCAGTTCCTTGGTTGAATTTTTGGGGTCACTCATGTATACTATCATGTCATCTGCAAATAGGGAAAGCTTGACTTCTTCCTTTCCAATTTGTATCTCCTTAATCTCCTTATGTTGTCTTATAGCTCTGGCTAGAACTTCAAGTACTATATTGAATAAGTATGGGAAGAGGGGACAGCCTTGCCTTGTTCCTGATTTTAGTGGTATTGCTTTGAGTTTCACTCCATTTAATTTGATGTTGGCTGTTGGATTGCTGTAGATTGCCTTTATTATATTTAGGTATGTTCCCTCTATTCCTGATTGCTCTAAGACCTTTATCATGAAGGGGTATTGGATTTTTTCAAATGCATTTTCTGCATCTACTGAGATGATCATGTGTTTTTTTTTTTCTTTGAGTTTGTTTATATGGTTTATTACATTGACGGACTTTCGTATGTTGAACCATTCTCGCATCCCTGGGATGAAGCCTACTTGATCATGGTGGGTAATTGTTTTGATGTGTTCTTGGAGTCTGTTTGCCAGTATTTTATTGAGTATTTTTGCATCAATGTTCATGAGGGAGATCGGTCTGTAGTTCTCTTTCTTTGTTGCATATTTGTTTGGTTTAGGAGTCATGGTAATTTTAGCCTCATAGAAGGAGTTTGGTAATATTCCTTCTTCTTCCATTGTGTGGAACAATTTAAAGAGTATTGGTATTAAGTCTTCTTTGAAGATCTGGTAGAATTCTGCAGTGAAACCATCTGGTCCTGGACTTTTTTTGGTTGGGAGAATTTTAATGACTGATTCTATTTCCTTAGGGGTTATTGGACTATTTAAATGGTTTATCTGATCATGATTTAGCTTAGTTATGTGGTACCTATAGAGAAAATTATCCATTTCTTTTAGATTTTCCAGTTTTGTTGAGTAGAGGTTTTTGAAGTATGTCCTGATAATTCTCTGGATTTCCTCATTGTCTGTTGTTATGTCCCCCTTTTCATTTCTGATTTTGTCAATTTGGATCCTCTTTCTCTGTCTTTTGGTTAGATTGGATAAGGGCTTGTCTATCTTGTTGATCTCAAAGAACCAACTCTTTGTTTCATTAATCCTTTGTATTGTTCTCTTTATTTCTATTTTATTGATTTCAGCTCTCAATTTGATAATTTCCTGTCGTCTGTTCCTCCTGGGGGACTTTGCTTCTTCCTGTTCAAAAACTTTCAGGTGTGCTGTCAAGTCACTAGCTTGAGATTTCTCCAGCTACTTTATGTGGGCATTTAGTGCTATGAATTTCCCTCTTAGCACTTCTTTCATAGTGTCCCATAAGTTTGGGTATGTGGATTATTCATTTTCATTGATCTCTAGGAAGTCTTTAATTTCTTTCTTTATTTCTTCCTTAACCCATTGGTGATTCAGTTGAGCATTATTCAGTTTCCATGAGAATGTCAGATTTCTGTAGCTTTTTTTTTTTGTTGTTGTTGTTTTTGTTGTTGTGATCTAACTTTAAACCATGGTGGTCTAATAAAACACAGGAGGTTATTCCAATTGTTTTGTATCTGTTGAGTTTTTTTTTTTTTTTTTTTTTTTTTTTTTTTTGTGGCCAAGTATGTGGTTGATTTTAGAGAAGGTTCCATGGGGTGCTGAGAAGAAGGTATATTCTTTTTTGTTCGGGTGGAATGTTCTGTATATATGGATTAAGTCCATTTGAGCCATAACATCAGTTAAGTCCATTATGTCTCTGTTAAGTTTCAATTTTGCCGATCTGTCCAGCGGTAAAAGCGGGGTGTTGAAGTCTCCCACTATTAATGTGTGGGCTTTTATATGTGATTTAAGCTTTAGTAATGTTTCTTTTACATATGTGGGTGCCCTTGTTTTGGGGGCATAAATGTTCAGAATTGATACTTTATCTTGGTGGATCTTTCCTGTGATGAGTATGTAATGTCCTTCATCATCTCCTTTGATTGATTTTAGTTTGCAGTCTATTTTGCTGGATATTAGGATGGCTACACCAGCTTGTTTCTTAAGACCATTTGATTGGAAAGTCTTTTCCCAGTCTTTTATTCTTAGGAGGTGTCTATCTTTGAATTTGAGGTGTGTTCCTTATATGCAGCAGAAAGATGGGTCCTGTTTTGTATCCATTCCGTTAGTCTGTGTCTTTTTATAGGTGAATTAAGTCCATTGATATTAAGGGATATTAATGACCAGTGATTGTTTGTTCCTGTTATTATTTTTATTTCTTGGTGGTAGTGTGTGTGTACTTCTCTTCTTTGTGGTTTACTACTGTGGTGTTGTCTATTGCCTATGTTTTCATGGATGTATCTGACTTCCTTAGGTTGATATTTTCCTTCTATTGCTTTCTGTAGGGCTGGGTTTGTGGATAAGTATTGTTTAAATCTGTTTTTTTTTTTTTCCTGGGAAGTTCTTGTTCACTCCATCTATGATGATTGAAAGTTTTATTGGGTATATTAGTCTAGGCTGGCATCCATGGTCTCTTAGTGTCTGCATTATATCTGTCCAGGTCCTTCTGCCTTTCAAAGTCTCCATTGAGATGTCGGGTTTTATTCTGATGGGTTTGCCTTTATAATTCACTTGTCCTTTTTCCTTTGCTGCCCTTAATATTCTTTTTTTATTCTGGGCATTTAGTTGTTTAATTATTATGTGGCGAGGGGCCTTTTTTGGGGGGTCTAGTCTGTTTGGTGTTCTCTAGGCTTCTTGTATCTTCATAGGCATTTCCTTCTTTAAGTTGGGAAAGTTTTCTTCTATGATCTTGTTAAATATATTTTCTGTGCCTTTGAGTTGGTATATTTTTCCTTCCTTTATCCCTATTATTTGTAGGTTTGGTCTTTCATGCTGTCCCAAATTTCTTGGACATTTTGGGTCATGACTTTGTTGGTTTTAGTGTTTTCTTTGACAGATGAATCTATTTCTTCTAACGTATCTTCAACATCAGAGATCCTCTCTTACATCTCTTGCATTCTGTTGATTATACTTGTATCTGAAGTTTCTGTTTGTTTACTCAGATTTTCTATTTCCAGCATTCCTTCTGCTTGCATTATGTTTTAAAATAAGTCATTGTTTTAAAATTATTTAACACTAAGTTTCCAAGATGAAGACATACATGTTTACTATTGCTGAAGTTTTGGATGTTATTGACTATTTATAAATACACCCTTAACTAAAATTTCAATGAATTATTATATGATGTCCATCAATAATTATTATTTTTGTACTGACTATAGACTGTGTTCAACAACTTATTTTCCATTTGCTTAAATATATTAAATATATATTTTCAAATATTTTCATTCTCCTTAGTTATCTAATAATAAAATCAATAGTATGGTATGTCATGGTAAATAAAGCAAGTTACAAACATTGTATTATTCATTTCTTAGATGTATCTTGTGAACTATATTCAGTATTATGTAACAAAGGCTGTAATGGGAAAACATTCATTTCAGAAAAGTTAGCGAATCTGCCCATGCTCATTTTTCTACAAAACAGCGTATCTACTTACTTAGCTCTCACTAAACCCACTGTGGCACATCCTTTATGACTCATAGCTTGGATGATCAGGACCACCATGAACTTTTGTACATTCTAATCTATAATGTTTGAACATGTCTTTTTATCTCATTTCAGCATAGTGATGTATACACAGAATATCATTTTACTAAAACTATAGGCAAGAGATAAATGGAAACCTATGTGTGGTGTTAAATTCATAAGTATTCAAATAACAACCATAGAAAAATCACATTCTTAAACAATGATCATGCAACCAAGACTTTTTCATTCTTAATAATTAAATATTTACTGATCAAGTAGACTGTAAGACACTGTATTTGTCTCAGAATTATGTAACATTGTTTTGCTTTTGTTTCTCTGGGCAATAGAGTAGAGAGTAGTATGATAGTGTGACACAGACGTTCACTTATGTAACATTTTTGTCCTCTCTTCCCCTCCATTTTTCCTAGATGCTGCAGGTTCCAGTACCTCTGATAACTACATACTGTAGTGTTAGTAATCATGTTCTTTGTAGACAACAGTGTTAAAACCCACTATGTGACTTTTTAGCTTTGGAGAGACCCAAATTTTATGTTGAGACTATGCGGAAAGGATAAACCCCAAATGAGCCAGAGAAAGAATTTAGCAGGGTAATAGCAAGAGACTTTAGGGTTTATATTTTACTAGTGCATAATTTAAATTTCAATTGAATGCAAAAGAATTTTTCTGTCTGATTTCATATACTATTACATTCTTGTTTTGTTATTTCATATTAAATATGACTTTATGCTATATGGCTGTTTTAAAAATTGCAAAAACAAATTTATTTGATTTTCTCTGCCGAAACCACTTCAAAACATTTTTGAGGAACAACAAGGCACCAAATTCATTTTGAAAGCATATAAACACATATTTTGGGAGCGTACTGTTCCTTATGAGATGAGAAATTATTTCACAGAATTGACTCTATTTTGGGTTTAATTTGGAGATTCCTGGGCATTTTCTATTATACAACTTAGCTCATCTCATAGTAAGCATGAATCAAGAAAAAAGAGACTTTCAAAGTATAAAGAATTCAAAGAATAACAGGAACACCACAGTTTTATTCTTGAAACAAAGGTAGCAAAACAAATGTTTATTGGACATCAATGTATATCAGTGATTCACATAATCTAGAAATTGTGATTAGTTTACACTTAAGAGCCTAGGTACCAATTTGAATCCGTATGTGACATTTCAAGCCTAACCATATGTAATCTCACAGGTCACAGGCAAAGCTGACAATGGGAAGCTGCTTTCAGCCCATCTGAATTAAGGCAACTCTAAGGAATGCGTTGCGGTCTCTGAAGGAATGACATCTGCAGGTGAGCTCCTTTCCAGCTGTCCTTTCCTTTACTCATATCTGGGGCACAGATACCTTTTTACCTGAGACTCTGAAAAATGTCCTCTTCATGTAACTATGCTGAAGCCTTTATGTTATGTAAGGAAATGGAAATTTTCAAATTTTATTTCCACATTCTGATCAGCATCCGATATTAGTTTTATTTCTCTGAGCTTTCACAAATGAGTATTTACATTATTTCACCTCTTCTTCTTCCCCGTCAACTCTTGTGTTCTGTTCTACTCTCTGTAGTTTGTAACCTTTCTTCCCTAACTTTTGTTACACATGTATATGTATGTATACCTTTGAATGTATGTATGTATATGCGACCTACTAAGTCCATTTAGTACTCTTTGTATGTATATGTCTGTGTTGAAGGGTTGTCACTTGGGATTGGATAACTTATCAGGGAGCTCACCCCTGGAGAATACTAATTCACCGGTTGGCTGTAGTTCCCCATTTAATTGTGAGATTTTTGTGAAGCTTCTTATGTCTACATTGGCATGAAATCTGGTTTTGTGATTATGCAGGTCTTTCTTGTTTAGCGAGATCACAAATCTATTGAGAATTTGTGGGTGCAGGTTCCCTGTCACACACAGAAGAGACTTTTTAGCTAGAGATGTCCCTGTCCTCTGCCTCTTGTGATCTGTCTGCCCCTCCTCTTGAATTCCCAGAACATTGCTGAAGGTGCTGCATTATAAATGTCTGTTTTGGTTCTACACTGCATAGTAACTTGTTTTCTGCATTGTGACCAGTTGTTGACCTCTGTAATAGTCTAGGCGTTCTCTCTGCTCTTTATTCCTAAATTTAATGGAATTTAAAACAACCAGCTCTCATTAATTCCATCTTCTTAGGCAATGATACAAAAAAGTGTTCAGAAACTATTTGACTTTCCAAGATGCATGTGATACTGAGGTGTGTACATAGGGTGATTTTTTTATATGACTTTAGAATCAAGACTGTAGAATTACTTCAATCATTGTTAAGTATTAAGTCATTTTTGGCTCATGGCATTGATTGGATATTCTAACATGTGTTAACATTAAAACTTTATTCATACCCCTCTTAAGTTCATTCTTAATGAAGTTTGGTAATAATAAACTCATTTAATAAAGAACATAATAAATGTGATATATTTTGCCTTTAAAACTCTTCAAAATACTATTATACTGATTCTTTGTTCATTTATTAAGATCAAGTTATTTTTCAACATGGAGGGTAGATCTTGGCAATACACTATTTAAGTGAAATGTAAGAAATATCATTGTATCAGACCATACAAAATTGCAAATTTCTCTTTGATTTTACTGTAAAGCAGATGTCTTTCCTATAAATACAGATTATACTTACATTTTCCTTACTAATGTTATCACAATAACAGCATAAATTTAGTAATCAAAGATATTGTCCTTTGAAAGCATAAAATTAAAATTATGAGCAGAGAGATTAGATAGGCATTAGGTAACATATAGATGTTATGTAGCATGTGTGATATTTTCTATTAGGAAAGTATATTGATTTTTGTGCTCACTACCCTTTAGTATAAATGAAAATTGATTTTCTAAATTGTTAGGTGCATGTCAGTGGACAAAATCTGTGTTACCTTTTCCAGTAATTAGACTACCACAGGAGAATGGCTTCGGTTGAATTCATCATGTAGTTAAGTGATTGACAGGTTATTTGCTATCCTTCTTCATTGTTCACACATATTTTACACAAATAAAAAGAATACATATCATGAATAATGTTATGCTGAGAAACCCATTTTATCTTTCCAAGGATTGTTATCATTTGTCTAATTTGTTAAGGAGAGGTACTTCCTGGTCTTTGTCATGGTCATTGTCTTCACTATCAATGTCTCATCTGGTGATATATGTAAGAATTGAAAACATATGCCAATTGAGAAATAAACAACACTTTGTAAAACTAAAGAATCACTTCAAATATCCATCAAAACACTATCCATATTCTCTTCTCTACTTACCTTGGGCTTCCAGGCTGGCCCATTGCTAACATTATCCTTTTTCTGTAAAAATAAATAAATAAATAAAGAAAGAAAGAAAGAAAGAAAGAAAGAAAGATATGTAAAGAAAATGGTTTCAATTTATACTAATAATATAAATCCATTCATCTTACAAAATCTAAGAAGTTCTGTTCAGTCTCAGAATCTGTATACCTCCTTAATGCTTTCTGTCAAATTCAAATATCTTGTTTTAGAAAACATACATTGTATTTCTACCAGAAAGAACAATTTCCTCTACTTGCCATTATGCAATAATTATATATTTTAAATTAAATTTATTGAAATTAAATTGAACACAAGTAACAAGATGTGTTTTATTTTTATTGTGGGACAAGCTCCTGTCATGTAACCCAAACTAGTTGTGAACTTAAAACCCTCTTGTCTTAGCTCCACAAGTTTGATATTAGAGTTGTGAGCTGTAATGCCCAGCAACTAGGAAGATTTCAAGGCAAGAAACATTGATAAATTACCCCAGTGAAAGGGATTTTTTAAAGCAATTTTTGTTCAAATAATTGTAGCATTCATAAATAGATTTCACCACATTGATAATATATATATATATATATATATATATATATATATATATATATATATTTAATGTAACTAACTATATCCAGATATATTATAACTTAGATTTTAAAAACTAGACTTCTTTATTTTGTAAAGGAGCCATGTGGGTTCTATGAAGATAAAATTAAAGTATAAAAATTCAACTTAAAGATCTTCTGCATCACAAAGCAACTGGAGAATGAGACTTGGTATATGAGAAACTATGTCAACAATTAAAGCTGACCTCTTTGCTTATAGTTCCTTTGAATGCAAGAAGGTTATTTTAAAATTTTCACGTGTATCTTGAGCTAGTCAATGAAACAGTGATTTCCAATCTCAGTTATATCATATTCTATTTTTTTCCTTAGAATGATAGTGAGGACCTTAAACTCTTTATCAGAAATTTGGCTATATACAGAGACTAAGACTGCATTACTTAGAAAAAGTTGGGCATCACTTTTTGCCAGCTCAATGGTGTTATTTTTATCCTATTCTATTACTTGCATATATTCTACTGGATAATCAATGATCCTGTTATTATTGTTTGTTGTATTTTATAGGGGATTTACCTGATATAATTCTTAACTCTTATATTATCTTTTTCACATTGTATTATTTTGTAAAAATTTTACAGCCTTCTGTTAAACACAGGAATAAAGTATTTCCCTTTAGTGCCATCTAGGATTATATTAATACTTCATCACCTGAGTTTACCATCAGCTGCTGCTCTATATTAGTTCAAGCAATTTTCCCAGGGGAATATTTATAGCAATATATATATATATATATATATATATATATATATATATATATATAAATAAATATGTGGGTTAATATAGACCTTTGCTCTATTATCTTAAATAGTATTACTGGTTTTCTTCCATAATCAATTTCAAACTAGGCTTTTCTCCAACACCATCAAGACTTGGCCCCATAATTCTTTTGAGTAATCAGAGTCTTCCAGGAATGAACTCCCTGAGTAAAAGTTCAATGCACCTTTGATGGTATGCACTTATTCTTTTAGAAAGTAGTAATGCTTTAAAAAACTTGTGGGCAGCATTTGCACTGTACAGTGAGACAGTGGTTGTTCATGTGAACAAAAGGGTTATCATGGTATATCTTTGTGAAATGAAATAATAATAATCAAAGGGTGAATGTTATGTAACCTTATGAGTGTCTTACACAAATGTCTGTTTCTGCTCTCTCGTGTCTTGTGTTATTTTTTGATACTAAACCACTATCAAATTGCTGGCCTATTTCATTAGATCCTAGTCAAGTCTTTTTAATTTCTTTGGGCCAACAAGCCAGTGCAGAACACTTAAATATTATTTAGTTTGCCTGAGAGTAACTTGCACACCTCAATCCTGCATGCAGAAATCCTTATGCAGTGTCTTAAATAGGTATGATTCTAGAGCATAAAATCTCTCACACCTAAAATTTTACAAAAATTTTGATTGTATGTACAAGACTTGAATTATCTACATCTGTGAAAAGTTGAATAAGACTGTACTCTAACATTACAATTTCATATATTACAATTACTAACTGTGTTTACTTTTTATGTAGATCTGAATGCTCTAAACTGAAATAGATATAGTAGTGGTTTAAAGAAAATTTTTTTAAAAATAGGTATATTCAAGTAACAAAATCTTTTGTATACAAAGAAAATATATCTTACACATGGTCATGTTAATTTGTCATACATTTTATTGTTTATGTATAAGCCAATTACTAATAAATCAAGTGTAGATTTATAATGAAAACATTGCTTAATATAATATTTCCATAGATATGTAACATGCCTATCTTCAAAACAAATTGAAAAAAAATCACTCTGCACTATGTACTCTATAGTGAAATTGTATTGTAAACATAGTGTGTGTGTGTGTGTGTGTGTGTGTGTGTGTGTGTGTGTGTGTGTGTGTGTATGAACATGCCTGTGCAGGGGATTATGCTTGTGCTTATAGGCATGGGACAAGAGGATGGTCTCTAGTATTCTCCTCTATCACTTTACACCTTATTTCTTTGACTCTGTAACTCTTACTGAGCCAGTTGCTAAGGTGGAAACCAGCAATTCCCATGGATGCTTCTCTCTCCATCTCTAGAGTGCTGTGGTTATAGGACCGTGACTGTGACCATGTCCAAATTCTTATGTGTGTTTTCATGACTTGACCTTAGGTCCTGATGCTCAGGTGGCACATGTTCTTAACTGCTGTGAACCATTCCCCTAGCTCATATCTCTTGTCTATTTTCTAGTTTGTTTTATTCTTCCTAATAATAGGCCATGCAGCAAGTAGATACATATTATCACAATTCTTGTTAGGTGCCAGAATAAGGTGGAGGTTGTTTTATAGAATTTCTTGATTTTAGCACTTATACTTTATGTCCTATAAGCAGTCTTCCAAAATAAAAGTCAATATCAAGCCAATATACTTTTATTTAGCTATAAAAATGTAAGCAGATACTGCATGCTGGCTCTATTAAGATGAGAAAATTTAGTTCTGCCCAACACATGACTCAGGCATGATGCAAATACATCAGAATGTTAATGATATGAAACTAAAATGTAGTTAAGGATTTGCATTTTCCCACAGTTTTCTTTATAATATTTTCTTCTTAGCCTGTAAACTTCTATTTAGAATCATCTTTGTACATCAATATTTTACCTATCAAATACTTTCATTGTACTGATATATAATAATCTGTCTTATTTGGAATTTATGCTAATTTTCAAGTGTCAAAGGTATATAAAAGGAGAAATGACTTTTCAGCATTTGTTGCATATTTAAATAAATCATTTCCCAATTCGGAATCTATTTACCCTCATTGCCAGTGCATTGATCTTCCCAGAACTTGATATGCTCTTTTTAAAATTCCATCAGAGCCAGCTTAACAAATTAAAAGGCAGATGGGTCCCATTACGTACTCTTCATCTGCACAAACACATTGTTAGCTCTGTTCCTTCAAGTTCTGTGCACTCATAGTTATGCTTGCTGCATGTGATAAAAAAATATATGTTTGCATAACTCACTCTATATGAAAGAGTTTGGAAAAAAAACAAGTTCATTATAATAAGTATTACATGTGACCCCAAACCGCTGTGGTACAGGTTCTAGTATTATTTGTATTTTGAATTTTCTCGCTATTTAATAATTTATAGTTTTATTTCTCTTTTGTGTTGAGAAAACTGACTTTCATACAGGTAAACACATAACACTGTGGACACACTAACTTCCACTAAGTTGGAAAGTAGACATTCTTGTCCATCAATTCTTGTCCTAGTCACTATATAGAGTGTTTTCGCAGAATATTGAATTAGAAGTACAAAGTTTCAGCAGGGCCGGAGTGCTGGAAAAAAAAACTCGTCCTGCACTCTTAACAATTGATGGGTTTTAGGCAAAGGATTAGGCCTATTCCCTTCATAAATTCATCAGATTTGGTTAATATTTTCTCTGTCACTTGGAACATCTGATTTAACAGCAGATGTGAAGAATGCTATTAGCTCAAAGAAATCAGGTCTTGGGTGTACACAGCATTCATTTGCTCTTATAATTTTTATGCATATTGTTCTTTTCTTTTTGCCTTATACATTTCTTTGGCTGCCTTCTGTTGGTGCAAACTTTAGTGTAGTAAAATTGGCTACTGTTCTAATTATTTTGTTGTTTATATCATTTTTATTTTATGGTATAATTTTACCTCTGTGATTTCTCTTTGGTTCTCTGTGCATCGATCTCCACGGTAAACTTGACACTTTATAAACCCTTAAGTGACTATTTTTAAATTTACTTTTTAATTTTTCAATTATTTAAAACAAGTTTTGAATTTCAATATCTTTTGATCATATTCTTCCCCTCCCCTAATTCTTCCATATCCTATTCCCCTTACTGCATACCCAATTTTAAGTTCTTTCTCCAAAAACTAAACAAACCTCCAATATAACAACAAATTCCCTCAAAACCAAAAAAACCACACCAGAAAAGAAAAAAATCAACAAGCTTCAACTAAATAAGAATGTACAAAACTATAGAGTCCATTATATGTTCATTCAACTAAATTGAACATGAGGCATGTGCTAGAGTGATTGATGTATCCACTGTCCTTCTATTGGACCAAACTAATTTTCCCTCTCCCAACAGGTATACGTGATAGTTCAGTTGGTAACCTTTATCCTAGTGGCTGGGTTTTCTTTCATTCATTCATTCATTCATTCATTCATCCATCATATAAACATTCATTTTGAATAATAAATTTTGAATTTAAATTTACTTTTCATTGCTCCATCATAATGATACTATTTGCATCTGATTGTATTTTCTATATGAATCTTATGCTAATTTTTGAGGTGACATTCATTGAATTTCTCATATATGGAACTAATGTTAGACATAGTTCACAAGAACAACTAAAAAGGAAAACTTTAATTTAACTGTTCTCTCAAACATATCTTCAACTGAGCAGCACTGGTGAGGTCCATTTCATCCCAAGAAAGGCATTCTCTATTTCAGACTTTATAAATTTAATGTATCTCTAGGGCATTTCATATCCTAGAAATATTACTTTTCAGTAATATTGTATCCATGCTATTTTGAGTTTTCTTGTCTTAGTAATTGCTTCATATTTAAGTCTATATGTACTGGAGAACTGAAAGCTTCAATATTTTTCTCTTTCTGTATAACTAGCTCATTAAATTCTGCTAAACTTTCTTTTTGTGGGTTTAACTTTCACATTGGTTCCATTATTCAACACTCTAGGAACAGCATGTGTGGCAATGAGGAAGTGGAGTTACCAGTAGCTTCCTGGGCTTCTTACCACACAAGAATTGTATATTATGTCCCAGCTTCTTGGAAGCCCGTAGTGTGACTTTTATTTCCGTGGACTGTAGTTCTTCCTGTGGCATACTTTATATATTATTAGCAACTGTATCTTCTGTGGTTTATGATACAAGTTAACAAATTTTCCAAGAAGAAAAGCAGCAGGTAAAATATTTAGTTTATTTATTTATTTTATTGTGGTTTTCTTCTCTGTTGGATAATATTTAAAAGTACAGTGCAAACACATTCTTAAGATTTAGTCACTTTCCCAGATAGGTTCCACTACAAGCAAAGAGCCACTAGAAGACTTACAATCTGTTAGTTCAGTTAATAAGTTCAGCTGTGATTAAAATAAAGATTTTAATAAAGAGCCCATTGTTCTCCAGATATCAGCAGGTTCCACAATGTGCTGCACTCTGGAAGTACTTTATGGAGCCTGCATAAAACTCTGGATGCTGTGGTCTACATTTGTGATCATATGCCAGGAAGTCAGAGACATTCATATTTTGGGGATTCATTGGCCAATTTATGAGAGAAAGGCCAATGAGGAAATCAAATAGGCAAACAAGCAAGCAACAAACAGGCACCAATCAAATAAAGAGAAAAAAACAAGGTGAAGAACACTTGAGAAAGAACAGCAGTTGGGGTGTATTTTCTACACACAAATACACACACCACTTAAACATAGACAACACACATAAAGACCAATAAACATGAAGAAAAATAAGAAAGTACATTGGCTATTTTGAAAAGTAAAATGAAATACCGAATACATAATCAAATATACATCAGCAGTTGAAATCAATCACAGGTTTACATTGTGAAGAGCTTACTCCCCACATTTGGAGGATTATTTTTACCTTTCTTCAAAGTTTCATTCAGTTATTCAATATTATGAAATAAAATAAACTATGACTTAATAACCACATGTAAGGAAAGTATTATTGCATGTTGGGCAAACAGAGCACCATGTCTTTGATTCCTTCTTCACTGGGCAGGAGATTTATTAAAACACACTGCTCTAAATAAATCATAGAAAAACTCACAAAATCACATGTACCAGTAAGGACTGCATGCATAGTAGTCAGTGACTACAGGGTATTCATATACTTCATAAAGACAAAATCAATTTAATCTTCAATATCCTGTCAGTGTTCGAGGCAGCAGTCCCTGGAGTTCATTGTAGGAAGGTCACTGAGAAAAGAGGCTCCAATTGCTTTATTAAAATGGCAAGCAAAGTGGTCAATATTGCCAGACAAATGAGGATTTTAAGAAGTGTTTAAACCTGGAGCATACCCAGATGCTGGGGGACAGCCACAAATAGCTTGTGTTCTAATATCATTTCTTGACCTCTGGAAATACTTTCAATTCACCACAGCTCTTATATAGCAAATGACAAAATATTAATTCCTGCCTGACTCCATTTACTTTTGGACTCTATCTGTCTCTGTCTCTGTTCCTGTCTCTCTCTTTCTGTGTGTGTGTGTGTGTGTGTGTGTGTGTGTGTGTGTGTGTGTGTGTGTGTGTGTGTGTGTGATCATTCCTTTCCCCTGCTTATATCAGGATAAAATATTAGACTTTGTATTTTAGTTTTTCTGTATGTTGATTTTTATCCAGCATGTAATTTTTATCATACCCATTTTATAGCAAAGTTATGCAAAGTATGCAAAGTATCTTTTATATGCACCTGAAAATACATGAAACTTGCCTATTTGTATTAAATGTTGTAGGAACAACCATTTTTTCCATCTAAAAGTTGGGAAATAATTCATGGTACATGTTTTAATCTAAATATAATTAGCCATAAATACTTTGTTATAATTATATTCAATTTTCATGGGTAAATTTTTCATCATGAAAACTTTATTGTTAGCATAGAAACAGCATTTGAAGAATGACATGATCCCAACATCTAAGCATCTGCTGGCCCTTGCCATTCTGGATAGCCATCCTTTTTCCTATCAGTTTCCCTGTCTGCCATTCCCCAAAAATAGAATTACCACCTGTTCCTGCTTCTGTCCATATGGCTGTCTTGACTTCCTTATGTGGCTTCTGCTTCTCTCAAAAAGAGTTGTATATATTTTAATATGTATTTAAATTCATAAATGAGAGACTCTTCTCCTCTAAATATTTCAGAAAAACACCAGGGAATAAATATAAATGTAGAAGCCTTGCACTCTATTTGAAGCTTTTAAATGTGAAGTTTCTGATAAATGGAATATCACAATTTTAGTTGAGGAAAGTTGCTGGTGGCCTGTCACCCAACATGGCTGCCAGGAATGACGTAGGAGATGGACACCTGTGTCATTTTGCTTTGCTAAAATTATCAACTTCCAAAGTATTTACTATGGTAGTTAAAGTGTAGAATGCACAAACTTTTGTTCCATGTGAAGTGAAGGTTTGTTGCATAGGTTTCTTGAACACTCTCTTCCTATATATGAGGTAATACTTCTGTATAAGTCTTTTGAGCATTTTCTTAAATAATTCTGACTCCATCTTTCCATGTTCTTCAGCCAATTGTTCTTCTTGGAAAAAGTTTGTCTGAATATTCAAGGACCTCTTTGCAGAGTGTTTCTCTTCTCTTTTCTATCACTGTTTTCCTCGCCTCTGGTGAATTAATCTCTGTGTAATTCAAGATATTGTTGTATTTTCATTAAAGACTTATTTTCTAAATGTTTCTTTCTAGCTTATAACCCACTAGACACCAGATTCAGAGTACTCACACACATTGTTAATTCCTGAATATGTTTTCCCATTACTCACTCTGTACATACCATTTTCTTTATTTCTTTTTCATGAGTTCGTGAAGAAAGCTTGTCAGTGACATGAAAGTTTGTTGGGCTTTCTTTTTATATACCCATTCAGTTTGAGGTAGCTTCGCTCTTGGAGAATCACCCTGTGCTGTTTAATTTTTATTGTTGCCTTGAGAGAATCAAGAATCACTTGGGAGATGTACCCTTACAACCGCCTGGAAGTGAGGGCAGTTGTCAAGATTACAATAACGTATGTACGAAGACCCATTTTAACCCTGGTTGTAAGCTATGTTGTGTAAGTGGAGAAAGCACTACGAACAGCAGAACCCATTGCTGTCTTCTACCAGCTGCCTGTGTGATGTGACAATCTGCCTCGAACCCTGGCTTCCCTCTTGTCCCACCACAACGGACTGCAACCTGGAACTGGAGTTAAAGGAAGACTTGGTTTGTCTTAAGTTGCTTTGAGAATAGTATTTATATCAAAGCAATTAGCAAACCAACACGCATCCCTTCCTCAGCCCTTTATCCCTGTAAAGTCCTAATTAGCAAACACTGTTGTTTTGCTTCCTACTTCAGGTTAATTTTGTTGTTGTTGTTGTTGTTGTGGATAAAATATGTGATAAGTTAAGTGAGCACAAACAAACATCTGTGCCTTGCACTCTCAGGTGTTTCTGTTCACCATAGATAAGTCCATGACACACCAGAGCAGTCCACATCCTAGCTGCCAGATAGTAGAAACTGCCTAGCTTTATGGTTCCTGCTGTGTTCTCCATTTTATTCATGGATTACCTAGACTATTGACAGGTATTACAAGCACTCCAGTACCTTCCTTTTGAGTGAGTCCTCAGTGGAAGAGCCCTTTATCACTCTCTTTGTCACATCTTATTCCAGTAAAGCTGCCAATTAGGGTTAACAGTCAAAGGTTTAGACTCTATCAGTGTTGCCCATATTCTGACTCCCATTCCCTCTGCTGAGTTTGTATCCACTTCGATATCTGAAATGGACTTGAAATTTTGCAAGTCTGAAATAAAAGTCATCCTTCCCCAGTCTTCTAATGAGTTAACAGGGAAAAAATGTTGATGTAATATTGGTGTCAAAATAGAGAAGTAAGTAGTCTTAAAAAGTAATAAGGTAAACATTAGAGAACTGCTTAGCAATCTCCTCTCAAAATAAATTTCTTTTGACCAAATAACAAGCATGTCAGTCTAATATCTTACAACCTTTCAATGAGTGCTTTTTTATATTCTTTTTATAAAGCTTAAGGAAGGTCACACAGCATGAGGAACATGCATACTGGATTTGGATTTATAATGGACCCACAATTTGCAAGAGGGAGAAAATTGCTACTACTACACTTTTCAAATATTCCAAGATATTACTAAGAAATGTTATTTTTATTTTTCAGTAGAAAATTTTGAGATGTTATTTACTATAGTTCAAGCACTTAAACAGACTTGAGTAAATTATGTGTACTTAAGAAAATTAAGTTTGGTGAAACTCTATTTAAAATTTTATTTCACTAGTTTCAAATCTTTTTAAATTGTTAACCAAGAACTTTTTACACTACTTATATCCAAATCTCACCACCGCCTTGCATTACATTTTCTCTACCTCTCTCTTTTAGAGAGAAAACCCATCGTTTTTTCAGACTGAAAATATTATGTTAGCTGTGTAGCATGAACCTTAAAGGTCTTATTAATAAAGCAAACCTGGAGCCAGCTATTGGGGTGAATGCTGGAAGATCGGAGAAGTAGAACAAGCCACAGCCACCTCACCTCACCAGATCCTCAGCTGATCCTGTTTTCCTCAGACTGGAAGTCTCTGAGTCCTCATCCAAATGGATCTCAGCTGAACTGCTGCTAGAAGCCTAAAACCTTAACCAGGCTCTAATTCCTGGTCCTCATACCTTATATAACTTTCTGCTTCTTGCCCTCACTTCCTGGGATTAAAGGCATGTGTCACCATGCCTGGGTATTTCTGGTGTTGTAGCTAGAGTTTTCCTGCCTGGCCCACAGTCCTGCAGCTGCTCAGACCCAACCAATTAAATACACAGAGACTTATATTTCTTATAAACTATATGGCTGTGGCAGGCTTCTTGCTATCAGTTCTTATATCTTAAATTAACCCATTTCTATTAATCTAAAAATTGCCACATAGCTCATGGCTTACTGGTATCTTAACATGTTGCTTCTCATCATGGCGGCTGGCAGCGACTCTCTGTCTCAGTCTTCCACTTCTCAGAATTCTCTTCTCTGCTTGTGCCACCTATACTTCCTGCCTAGCTATTGGGCAATCAGAATTTTATTTATACAGGGCAATATCCACATCACTTCCTCTTTTCTTTTTCTTTTCTTTTTTTTTTAAGGATGGTTTTAACTATCACATAGTAAAATTACATATAACAAAATAATTTTCAAGCAAGAATTACAGATACAATGTCTAGTCTATTTATACTAGCTAGTCTATTAGTATTTGGCAGAGTTAAAGAAGATATCCTATCTATCCTATATTTGTGATTCTAAGGATTCATATCTAACTTATCTTTTACTATAACTAAGGGAAATTGTAACTATTAGTCTTCAGCTACATCAAAGACCTCAGAAGGATGTAATATTACCTGAGAAATGTGAAATGGATGCAAGCAACTTTTGGAAGTCTTTGGAGAGTATACAGAGACAGATGGCAGCCAGGACAGTTATCTAAAGTTCTTTTGTAAAGTTGGGGCATCTGTCTGTCTTCAGTCCACAGGCCTAGAGACTCTCAGTCACTTTTCTCTGTGTCCTGTAGAATGTCTGGCAGTTTCCTCTGTGAAGCAGGATCCTGAAGGACCATTTTGCCAAGCAAAGTTCAGTGGTCACCTTCCTATGGGTCCTGCATGTACAGTCAATCAAGTAGTCCAGGCAAGAACAGTTTCTTGTCCAAATGGCTAATTTTTCCAAGGTGAAGATAAAATCTACATAGATGTATCCTAATCTGGAACAAATCCATAGCCTCTGGCTTTCTATGGAAACAAAAGCAGAGTCTCCTTTCCAAACCAACATATCTTTACATCCTAATTTTGAAGTCAAGTTAACTTTAAAATATACATATTGGCTGAACTCAACAGCTTTTACAATCAAATGTTTTTCTGCAGTTAAAAACCCCAAAGAAAACACAATCCAGATTCTCTGTGTAATATCCATCTTTATGTGGCTTATTTTTATACTACCTTTACTGTCTCTTTAAAGACTATTTTTTAAACTATGTATTTCCTTTGTTCCCTTGTCCTCCCCCCTTCTGCCCCCACCACACCTTTCCCACAGCTCTTCCTCCCATTCCCATCTCATCCAGGGTGAAGACTCCCCTGGGGATTCAGCTCAACCTCATAGATTCAGTACAGGCAAGTCCAGTCCCCTCCTTCCAGACTGAGCAAAGTGTTCCCACATAAGCCACAGGTTCCAAACAGCCAGCTCATGCACTAAGGACATGTCCTGGTCCCACAGCCTGGGTGCATCCCAAACAGTTCAAGCTATTCAATTGTCTCACTTATCCAGAAGGCCTGATCCAGTTGGGGGCTCCACAGCTTTTGGTTCATAATTCATGTGTTTCCATTAGTTTGGCTATTTGTCCCTGTGCTTTTTCCAATCTTGGTCTCAACAATTCACACTCTTACAGTCCCTCCTCTTTCTCGACAATTGTTATGATTTGTTGTAAAGATATTTTATTACCTCTAGTAAATTAGATGTAAATAATATTTCCTTAAACTATATCAACTGTATACAAATAATGTTGATAAAATATTGGTTTTTAAGCACCATGCTTTTATATTTTGTTAATATTGCTTCAAATCATGGACATAATTTTAATTTAATTTTTTTCTTCAATTTCTTATAAATTGTTTACAGAAAAGACAGCCAACCAGCTATAAAGAGGAGAAAATAAACATTCTAAAGCAAGCATATTTAAGCTTATTCATTCTGTTTTTCTGGTAAAGAATGTCACATCTCATGCTAAAAGAATATACTTTTATACACAAAACACTTAAGTCATCTACTGTATCATATATATGTAAATATAATCTTTTCATTCAACACAAATAGATAGTTATCCTGGTTATAGAATTTATTTAACTGACTGCTGGTTAATATACCTTGTCATGAATACACTGCCAGTCAATGCATTCTAGAAAAACTTAGCCTTTTAAATTAGTCTGTAACTTACTCAGAATATTCTCAGCAAGCCTGAAAATATCAAAGAAATAGCATTTTCTCTAAGTAAATTCAATTTCCCCCAATGAATTAGTTTAGGAGAAAGACAAGAGGAACACTCTTTTTTAATGGATATGTTATCATTATTCCAAAGGAGGCTTTCACCTGACAAGTTAATCTGGGGGAAAGTATCAGAGGAAAAGTGCACACCAGTGACCTTACCTCTAAGATTTTCCCTCTATGATGGCACTTTCTTTGTAACAGCCTCTATTCCTGTGACATTTCGTCTTAGGTCTTTCATAAAAATGCATCTGCTAAAACAATGTGCTTTGGTGGTTCTGTAGATTGTGCAGTTTATCTTACCTTATTGAGAAAAATGGTACTTTGAATATAAATTATGATCTCAATGGTAGACTTGATACATAGAAAGATGGTCATTTAGTCTGCCAATGTACTTCTAAATAAATTTAAAAACTAAGTTTATAGCACATAAGAATGTAAAAGATGGACTCGGGAGAGGTCTGAGGGGATAAAGCACTTGGCCACACAAGCCTAAGGAAGTGAATTTGGCTTCCTGGAACCCAGCTAAACTAGAGGTGGCAGTGATGACCCTCAATTTCAACATTCCTGTCTTGAAAGGACGAAGAAAAGGAGAGTCATGGGAGCTCATGTGCTAGCTAGTCTAGTGAATGTATCAGCAAACCATAAGAGACCATACCTCAAACAAAATAAAAGGTACGGAACAAGACCTGAAACAGTTTTAGAGTTAACTACTTAAATATGTAATTAATTATACAATGAGACATGCTGTTGTAGTATGGATTATCTGTAAAGATTCCATTACATATTGTTTTTGTTGATGGAAAGCATGATTTTGAAATTGATGAATTAATGATGGGTACATTGTTTTTTCCCTCCATTCTACTTCTATTGAAAATTGATTTTTTTTTTTTTTTATACAATGATACTGCTCAGGTAGTTAAGAATGTGAGACATGATAAAACATAGAGCTAGGGAACAGTCAAAGCATTACGGCTCTGCCAAGGACCAGAATAATAAAATGACTCCTAAGTATACATTGCTACACTTGTAGATCAGCACATGTTCAGCTAACTTCAGAGAAGCTTCATCCTATAGCAGAAGGGAATAGATATAGAGATCCACAACTAGACAATATGCATACAGAGAGAGTCCCAGGAAAACTCAGTTCAAAATAAAATGTCTCCATTAAATCCTTTCCTTAGGGCCAAGGGAACTTTGAAGAAGAGGTGAAAATATGATAAGAGCCAGATGGAACTGAGGATGCAAAGAAACAAGGCACTATAACACAACAGCACTGAGGCGCGTATGAACTCAGAGGCTATGGCAGCGTACACAGAGCCTACTTAGGAGGATACTTTCTGAAAAAAATTAATTTATGCCATATATTCTCATATAATAAATTCTCAGATTTTAAAGATTGCAGATATCAATATTTTTAATGTTTAACTCTGAAGTTGATTCACATTTTAAAATTATTTATTTTATTTTATTTTATAAGCATATAATAAATCACATCATTTCCCTCTAAACTCTAACATATTACGCCTCCTTGCTTTTTTCTAAATTCAATGTCGCTTTTTTCATTAATTGCCGATGTAAATATTCTACTTGCGTACTACAACTACCTCAGACTATGTAATGTCACTTGCATGTATGTTTTTAGGGTTGCCATATTTTTATTGGATAATCAATTGGTGGATAATTACTAGGGACAACTATTTCTAGTTCTCAGCATTCCTTTATTTCATGTAGTTCTTTATTAAAGGTTGAGGCCTAGCTTGTTTTCTCCCATCTACTTTGCATGTCTAATATTATTGTCCATATTTAGCTCATGTTTAGGCAGTCAATTGGTAAGATATTTTAAGAATCAAATGTTTTAAAGGAACATAAAATATTAATAGATTATTTTGAAAAAACTTAGGAGAAATAACTGCCATTTTCACCAAATGTACAAAAATTACTTACTATTCATTGTGTAAGCGGTATAGAAGAGTGTAATAATAAGCCCCAAAGTGAACAACAATGTAGACATGTTTTAACACTCTAACTGAAGGCTTATCAAATATTTGTTGATGTTAGTACATAGCAGAGAGCTGATTGTAAGAATTATATTATGCCATCCACAAGTCCATAGCAAACTACAAGTTAACCTTGCATAGGCCATCAACATGTGCATGTCAAACACTACTTTACTTATTATTTTAGTACACCAAATATGGCTTAGTAACTTATCCATGCTACATAGAAATGACTTAAAATTGAAAATTCTGATTCTTCCTGTTTGATTTTTCTTATTAAAATACATTAGTCATACTCTATAGTAAGTAAAAGGACAGATAATATGAACTTATTTCTTTTTGTCCATGTTTCACAAACACATATATGTATCTTAATTAACGTTTTTCTGGTTTTATGTTATTGAAATATCTTCCATACCTGCCTACCTTCCTTCTACCTCTACCTTCCTACCTTGGTTCTTTTATTTCATTTTCTCTGTTCTCTTCTTTTTCCCTTCTCCTCTTCCTCTTCCCTTCTCTTCCCTTCCCTTCCCTTCCCTTCTCTTCCCTTCCAAATTTCCCTTGAATTGATAGTCATCTTGCTTTCCATTTCCCAATTATGTTTTCAAAGCTCACAATGCCATAGAAATTTATTTTCCTTGTATGCTTTAATCAAAATTTTGAATGATGCTGGTTAAAACACATGCCTGTCCTTTTAAATAAGTACTGTTATTTACTATATTTATACTTAAGGTTTCCTGTCATATTACAACCTTTCAGAAAAGAAAATTTATGTATTGTCTTAAGGAAGCTAGTTGCTCATAAATTTTCTAGGATGTGTGTAAATATTAATGAAAACCCCCCAAAATGTTGAAAGAATAATAAATACAATAACATAATATTCCCACTCATTACACAATTCTTTAATTCACTGAGTCAAATTGTTTCTGTGTACAGCATCTATTGGAGATAAGTAATTAAAGAATAGGGAAGCCCTATTAAAATATAACTACTTTCTGAGTTATAAATTGTATTATACATTGTGAAGCTTTTGTAAGCTTAACGGTATCATCTGAGTGTAACTCTCATGATATATTACTTAACCTTAAGGAAAATATCAATAGGTTATTGATGGGCCACATACATTACATATTTTAACCAAATCACAAGACTACCACTTTTAATCTTCTTGTTCATTTTATACTTGGATTTTACTTGTAAGTTCTTTTAAGAGTTTTCAATTCCATGCTGATGTGTAAAATTAAAACACAAATATAATAATAAAAAAATTAATAAAAAAAGAAAATAAATTAGATAGATAAAATGAAAAAAAAAAAGATTTTTCCATTCCAAATATTCCCAGGAAAATATTGACCAGTTTTGGCCATGGTTTTCTGCAAAGGAAAAAAAAAAAAAACAATAACAACAACAAAAACCTGCTATCAACTAAGTTGAATGATGGGATAGGAATTGGGTAAACATAATATAGAGTAACAGTATGATTGCCAGAACTCCTCAACGTAACCAAATATGTTTCTCACAAAGAGTAGTAGCTCTCATGTATTACTGACAGAAGATCCTTGAAATCAGCTCAGAATGCTAGCTATTTTAGCATACTTAACTGCTGCAATAACTTTATCATTAAATTTCTTTTCCTTCCCGGAAGAAATAATCATTGCGTTTTAAAGCTTGAGTGCAAAGACAGTTGACTTCATTACTTGAATTTGAAAATAGGGATTTAATGAAGAGGTGAATTTTGTTTTGGAGGACTGTCCCATTCACTATTTAGACAGAACTTCGCACCTATGAAACAAAATGGAATTTTAAAATAAATATAAATATGGCATTAACGAAAGACAAAATGACTTTGTCAGAACAGTGCATTCCACCTTCTGCCAGTGATTCAAGCCTTAGAAGACATTGAATGCCTGACCAGGAACTGTTGTCTGGACCTTCTTGCACAATTCCTGTTTTCTCACCAACCTTTCACCTTCCCCTTCACACCTGCTGCTCTCCTGTCACTTCCAGCAGCTCTTGAGAAGTGCTCTTAATAGTTGTGCCAGCCTGTTACCAAGGAGGCAGGAGACACCTATTGTCCTGGCAAGAGGTGGTAGAGGGAGGAGTGGTTGGTGTCCTCCTTGACACCTCTGTTCCTCTGGGCATTTTTGTTTGTTTGTTTTATTTGTTTTTTTTTTTTTGTTGTTTTGTTTTGTTTTCCATTTTAGAGAATATTTTCATTTAAAAAACATGTCTGATCTCCTTATTGTTGAAAATGAGAGAAACACGTGACTTCAAATGAAATAATAAGATAAACTGCAAACAGAAAAATAGAATGTTATGAGACATTTTGTATCTTTTAATTTCTAACTTATGTGGCAAACTGGGCCTTTGTGGCTTTGTAGTCTCCAGAGATACACAGGTCTTGATATTATGCTAAACAACACTCACATGTAATCAGAAAAAGGATCAGAAAAAGGATCTTGAAATACTAATTCTGCTAGGTTTTATGTTGTTACCACATTGATGTAAGAGGTACTTGATATTTCAGTCAATGACCTGTGTGCAGAACACTATTCTTTTCAAACCCTCATGATGTTGCAAGCCATTGTCTAGATCAGGAGATCGATAATTGATCTTAATAATGTGGCTGTGTACTTAGCCCTTGAACAGCAAACAGAAGTCATCGTATTTCTACGCTAACACTTGAGTATGGCCCATGGGGCTGTGAGTTGAATGCCAGCTCCATGCTTGATGTATCAAGCACTACTTGCAGAGCTGAAATCTTTTAATGAGATTATTGGGAAGCATAATGGAGAATATGGAAATGTGCCAACTGAGGAGTCAATGCGAAAGGAATAATAGGGATAATGAGTTATATGGAGAAAGAAGCAGGTGGGCCAAGGGAATTGGATACTGTGAGGTCTGTAAAATCAAGTGATTGAATTATAGCTGTAAGGGGATGTCTAATGGTAATCACTGATGTGTTTTATACCCAAGAGTGTGAAAGTCACTTTATGCATTTTATTTTTGATAATTAAGAGTAATTTATAGGCTTGACACCTTCCCTGTTTCAAGTGGCAAGCCTCCAGATAGTCCTGTACTGGCACACTGCAGCATAAAGTAGAAACACTCAGTTCTAAAATGACTGAGTTATTGGTATCAAATAAATATTCTGTTAAATTACTTTCTTTCATTTTTCTGTTAATTAACTTACTTGTCTTTAGAAGTGTGTACCAATGTATTTGTTTATAGAGTTTGCATTTGGTAGAAATTTCTGCTTAGATACTATGTTAAGAAGTAATTAATATTTGAGAAAAGTAGAGAATAGGAGTCTTTAACAATAATTGAATACCATCTATTTCTATTTCTAGTGCTTAGAAATTTAAAAATATAGGTCACTCAGGGATCTTCATTCAATAATTTCTTGGTACTCTACCTCTTTTAATTATTATTTTTTTAAACCTTTGACCTTTTCAATCTATGATACCTTTACTTATTCTAAATCTAAATTTTTGTTAAGTTTTAAGTTGATTAGCTTCCTATACATTTAGAAGAACAGATGAAGGAGGTGCTGGAGATAACAGAATTCAAAAATAAAACTTGTTAAAAGCTGTAAAGGAAAATGAAAGCTTGTAAAGACAAAAATGTCAGCATGAAGGGGGTTCTCTGGTTGTTTATTTTTAAATAACATATTTCAAACAGGGTTAAATACAGACACTGAAATCCTGCTTCTTTCTTGCTTTGGAACTCTAGGTAAATGGTTTCATTACCATGAGAATTAGTTGTCATTCCTTTAAGTGAAGATACATACATACATATATATATGTGTGTGTGTGTGTGTGTGTGTGTGTGTGTGTGTGTACATATGTGTGTGTGTGTGTGTGTGTGTATTTGTGTGTTTGTGCATGGGTTTGTGTGTATCAGTGTCAGTTTCTTTTAAGTTAGGAAGATGGTGTGGGAACACAAGGAACTGAAGATGCATGTAGTCATGAGCTGTCCAGCATGGATGCTGGCAATTTAACTCTCTGGTCCTCTGGAAAAGCAGTAAGTGCTCCTAATGGCTGAACCCTCATTACAACACTCAGGTGAAAGTATTGTTAACTGTGACACATGTTTTCATTGAACTTGGTGCTCAATCTATAAAAAAGGCATCACTGTTAAAATGAAACAGCACATTATAAAAGGTTCAGCTGACATTGTTACAAATACTCAGTACCCTCTAAATGTCTTTATTAAATAGATGTGTCCACATAAAGTGGTAAAGTAAGACATCATATCTTATTCCAAGACATTAGAGTGTAATGATAAAAGTTGGGCAGTAAAGGATTTGTAGGTGCATCACACTATAGCTTCCAGTGCTTAATTTTGGATGTTAGGTAAGTCCTTGCCTGTTAAAAAAATGCAATTTTCTTCACAGGGTAATGTATTTTTGTAATAATCCATACTGGAAAGGTGCAGACAAGCACACTGACTAAACCAATTAAAAGTATGAGTTCTGTATTGGCTAGCGACCAAGAACAGGCTCATACCTCAAAGTCTCTTGGTGTGAAGGCCTAGGGGTACAGAATTTTTAAGGGCAAAATACACAAAGACCATACATCAAAGTTAGATTAGGGTCAGAGTAACCTTGAAGCACTCACTTCTGGCAAAACATAGTAATAATTTAGGACACAACATATACTTATTTTTGACTTAAACATTTTTTTCTGATTGTTTTATTTATGTGAAGTTCATATAAACATTATTTATTTTGGTTAATACAACAAGACCATGGGCATCTCAAATATTTTTCCAAGGAAGCCATGACTGCTAAGGGTTTAGAGTACTTCCCAAGAAACAACAAAGACCAAGGACAAGATGGAGTTATCTTAGTCACTTTGAATTTAATTGTTATTATTTAGTGTAGTATAAAGTCAGAAATCCACATTTCCTTTGAAAAAATAATTAGAGGAAACAATATTTACAAATTTGAAAAATGTACATGGGAAAATTAATGTTTGTTAAAGGAACTTTTACAAATTATCGCCATTGAATTGCCCCTGCACTATTCATGTTTGAAATTTATATCTTTACTATGTTGTTTTAGATTATTTCCATTGTCATAAGTACTACAGGTATAAGACTACAATATCAATAAGTTACTTTATCCTCCTTACTACTAAATAAGCATAGTATTTGAATTTCATTATTTCTCTGAGTTTTATCTTTAAATATTATACTGTAAAAGGATGTGTTTATTTCTTTTTCTTAAAGGAAAAATATCACCAATTTTCTCCAATAGCAATGTCAAGGCACCAAATCTGTGTCTAATCCTAAAAGTTCAATTATTTTTCATTAAGATATTTGGACTCTTCAAAATTTACTCAAACTTAATTTCATATATTTTTCAATATTTCTATGTTAACTATAAATTCAATATTTTAAAACTTAAATACTGATATTATGATCTCAAACACTGATTTTAATTTTTTTAGCCTCAAAATAATTCAAATTATAATTGACAATGTTCCTTAAGAATATGCTTTTAGACAAGCAACATGTAATTATTGAAAACCTTGAAATTCACATAAAATAATTTTTATTCAAGAACTATGACATGTTGTTAAATCTGGCTTGCTAATTTATAAAATGCACTTATAGTAACTATATTACATTGTTTCTCTACTGACTCAAATCATTAAAAAAAATCCATCCTGGATAAAGAAGCTTACTGTGTGACTCTCTGTGTCACACTGCAGCTTCCATGATGAGGTTTTATCTTTCTGCCTTCTTCCCCATTTTTTCTCTTAAATATTATTTTGTTTTATTCTGGACTGAGGTAGATGGGTGGGATTGGGAGGCATGATGTGAAATACACAAAGAGTAAATAAAAAGAAAGGAAGTTAAAAAATTCACACGTGACAATATTTCCTTATATTCACAGCATAAAAACGCATTTCATGCATATGCAAATACACCATATTAATGTTAATCCAGCAGTATTCTATTACCAATATTATTAAATCAGAGAAACTATTATGCTATACGTGTCACTAAAAACTGAGATAAAAACTGAGCATTTAGTCAAGTGAACTTGTCAGTACTTATACTCTGCTTTGATGTCTGAGACAGTAAGATTCAGTAACAGATGGCCAGGCTTTGATTCAGGCAGTAAATTCAATAACAGATGGCCAGGTAAAGTCCAAGCAAAGCAGTTAATTCTCCCAGAAGTGCTTTTGGTTTGCACAATGTATAAACTGACTTAGTTTCTTCTGAAAACAATTTACTCAACAGAATTATTTCACAGTTCAATATGTAAAGTAGAAAGCATAGGAGTAGTCTATTTATGTACCTGATCATATCCAGAGCAAACCAAACAGCTGCAATCTCCCTAGATGTTGGATATGTAACTCTTTCATCTTTATTACAATTATAAGCCAGAATGTTGAGAAATTATTTGTGTTGTAAAACATTAACCAAACAAAACCAAAACCAAATTCTCAATTCTAAGTTCACAAATTTGTGGGAAATCAATCAAGCAAGGTTCTACATGAAAACAGGGAAAGGGAATTATGATGGGTTATTTTATAAAATAGTACTTAGCACTTTATCCATATCATTTCAAATTGTAGTATTACTAAAGACCACATGAGTCATTCGTAAGTGTAATGGGATCCAAATAGGAGCAAAAAGAAAGGTAATAATTAAATAATTAAGGTAAGCAAGATTATTTCATAAATACAGAGAAAAGTAATCAACTGATGAGATATTCAAAATTTCAGAAGAGTGATTAGAATATTCAGACACTATCATTGTTCTGTATTTACATCATTGACTTAACTCATGATAAAACCTAACAGTGTTTTATGTTCAAACATTCATTTGTTTTTGGAATGTGTGTGTGTGTGTGTGTGTGTGTGTGTGTGTGTGTGTGTACATGTGTGTGCGTGTGTGTAGACACCCATATGCTACAGTATGAAAGTGGAAGTGAAAGAACAACATGCAGAAGTCAGGTTTCTCCTACCTCTTTGGTGCCAGTTAAACTAATCTTCTTAGGGTTGATTACAAATGTTTTTACACACTAAGGCATTTGCTATCTCCACTATTTACTTTACTACTAGAAATGAATGAATTTCATGATCTTTTAAGGAATAATTTTAAAATTTGGATTAAGAGTACTTTAAAAAAAACATGTAGTATTAGCCATCATGCTCTATGTATGAGTTTCACAAACAGGCAAACCAGTGCATGACATAAAATATCTAGAATAGCAAGTAGGAAAATGCACAGGGAGACAAAATAGGGCATCTTTAAATAATGTGTTTCTCTAAACAAGCTAAATTTTATTTTAGTTTGTGTTCTAGTCAGATGCAACTATTTCACAAGAAATAAAGCTTTGCATGATAAAATGAATTTAACTTGCTGTTCTTAGAGATCTGTTTTTTAACTTTCATATCTGGAAAACAATTAGAAGGGACACCAAAATAAATTTAACAACCATAAAAAAGCCCAAAACTTCCTTTTCAATTCTCCTAAAGAGGAAACCATAATCTACTTATGTAACATCATGCTGCCATTTGAAGACAACATTTATAGATTTATAGGTGCATCTTCCCTTAGCAATATGGCCTTTTTTCTTTAGATATCCATAACTCTTAAAATGCATGGAGAAAGGAGCTTAAGGGGATTCCATTTTTTCTTATCTTTTGTGCATACTTCACTTTATCTCATGATACATATATCTTTTTTGAGAATGTAGCCTTTGGGAAACCTGCATAAATTTCAGATGATTTTGTTATAAAACCACAATCATTTCAGTCTTTATCCTGCATATTTTCAAAGAATGTCATAATTTTTGGTTCAAATCAGTAACTTAAAAAAATAAGCCAATGCTGCTGTCATATAGTCTATAAGGTAAAGAAGCAAAATGATTACTATTAAATATTTAATAAAAATTATAAATATTAATAAGTAACAATAATTTTGTATTATGTATGTAACAAATAAGACTTAAAGATACATATATAACTAAGCATATATCTTTATTTTCCTTGTGAGAGAAAACTACATTTTAGATTCTCAAGACATTTGTGCAAAACAATTTCAATGAAGGTTACCACCACAACCCACCTTGGAATGCTCTGTAATTTTAGTGATTGCTCTGGGGCAAGGAGATGAATAGTCAATTAGCAGATTAAGTTAGTTTATTTCCTCATTCACATCAGCAGAAATGATTTATTGTTTAACTGGGGAACTAGTGTCCCAATTTCCTTGACTATAATCTCTCTAGAGTTGGTATAAGGTTCTAATATACACCTCAAAATGGCCTTCTCTGGCGATTTCCATGCCAGTGGACAACGTGGTTTTTGCTTTTTTGCCAATCAGTGGGAAACTTACATTTATTTATTTTATTGCTAAGTTGTAAACACCATATGCCCAAATCCATCTTGAAAAATCCCCCTTCAATTGACTTAATAAATTGATATACCTCAATTTCACCTGCAAAATTTCATTTATTATTATTTTCACAAGTTTTGCTTGCAAGACCACAGTCATGTACAGTGAGTGTCTTGAGCTACAATTATGTATTGCTTATGTTTATGGAAGTAGGTGGTGTGCTAAAATCAAAGCAAAATCAATTAAGATCATGGCTTAGGTTCCAATCCACCCAAACATAATCACATGGAATAACAAAAGAACTGATATTCTCTGTTCTCAACTTTACCATGGTGGTTGCATGTCATTCATAACACAAAAACCCATCTAAATTGAACCTCAGAGCTTCAAAGGAAGGATTTTAAGGTAAATGTGAACATTTGGGGACTACAGCCATAAAAAATTATTATGTGAATTATCTAAATTGTATTCAGAGAATCTGAGTTCAGAGAGAAAGAATGACAGAGGACATGTGTGTCTCAGGCATGTATCAGGGTTTTGAAGTTACTGTAGAACTGTGTATAAGATAAGATCATTATTTGTTATAAACACAAGATTGAATCTCCATCAAACTTGTACAAATGAGATAAAACAAAAAATCAAATAAAAATAAGAATCTGACACAGAGTAATAAGAGTTAGATGGATGGATAGATAAATATAGAGATGATGAAAGATGGGTAAATAGTTTACAGACAGATTGATAAATGAAAGGAATAAATGATTATGCTTGAATAGGATTAATAATAAAGACATTTCAATAATAGTTCTATTGCTTTGCATATATTTTATGCTTTCATAAGTACCAAAATGAATCAAAGTATTTAATAGTTTGAAGATGAAGACATAGGCTATGGCTTTGTGCTAGACCTTGAAAAAATATAGTTAGATCACTCATTTGTTTATAGAAAATAGTACAGTGGCTTACTGGTTACACCTCTGACTTTCAACCCACCACCATTATCTCTTCAAATCCTCTCATTCTTTTTTCTTTTCCCTTCCTACATTTGTGTTCCTCCTCACCTCTAATATATATGTGTGTGTGTGTGTGTGTGTGTGTGTGTGTGTGTATTTCTCTTCTTTCCTTCTTTTTTCATTATTTCTAATTATATCTTGAGAATCAAAGAAATCTAAGAGTTGTTCTTCACTGTGTAATTTAATTTGAACTTCAAAAGTTTTGTGAGTTTGAGTTTACAAATGAGGTTTTAGTAAAATGCTTAGTTTCCTTATCATATATCTCTGTTTCCTAATATTTTCTTTTTTTCTCATATTAGTCAAATCTGTTCTCAACTATGCACAAAAGCCACACATTTAATAGTTTTCCCATATTTCAATTACTTTTTTGACTTAAGAAGTTGTAGTTTCCTCTCATAAAAATTACAATATAAGACTGTCAGTGAAGCCTCTTTCAGGCCTGGGCTCCAAGACAACCAAAAAGAAGGAGGGGGGGAAGGGGAAGAAGAAGAAGAAGGAGGAAGAGGAGGAGGAGGAGGAGGAGGAGGAGGAGGAGGAGGAGGAGGAGGAGAAGGAGAAGGAGAAGGAGAAGAAGAAGAAGAAGAAGAAGAAGAAGAAGAAGAAGAAGAAGAAGAAGAAGAAGAAGAAGAAGAAGAAGAAGAAGAAGAAAAATAACAATGGGGCCATAAAGGAGCATGGCTATGTGCCATGTGCAGTCAATTCACTGCAGGAACTGCACCTGGTGCATACCCAAGGGAAAAGGCCATTATGAGTTCATTTAGATTCATTTAGAGCATAATAGAGGCCACTTTTGTGAGGGACATATCTGAAAAAAGTGTCTTCAACACTTCTTTGCTTCCCAAACTCAATGATAATCTGCATTACTGAGTGAGCTATGCCATTCAAAAAAAGGTAGTTAAGAATCAATCTCATGACTACCTGGAAAGACCAAACATCCCACCACGATTTAGACTGGCTGTTGCACCATCATGTAAAAGAGGAGGCTTCCTAAAGACAGAAGAACAAATAAACACCTTGGACATTAAAATTGAAGTTATACCAAAAATAAAATAACAAACAAAATAAACAAATAAACAACCCCCAAAACCCTCTCAATGATGTAGCTTTTGTTTACATCTTAAGCTTGAATCTGTCTTTATACTGTATTTTATATTGAACTAAGTTGGCTCTTCATTGTTATCTTCTTTGTGACCTCTTAGTATCTACACCTTCTTTCTCCCTCTTTGGAATATTTCCAATGTACATTTTGTAAATGTTTTGTTCAAGCCTCTGGCCCTTATTATATGTGGATGTCAGAGTCTTTGGTGATAAGTTGTATATGGGTATTTTCAGTTTAAAATTGTGTCATAATTGCTTGAAGTACATCATAAATCCAATAACTGCAACTTTAGTAAAGAGAAGAAATATTCACCAGGATGGAAGGATGTATGATGCTGGAGGTAAATATTGAAGGAAGCAATTAGTAGCCAAAATGCACTCTGTGTTTCAGAGAATCATCAGAGACCTTACAAATATAAAGAATGGTTATTGCTTAGAGTCTTCAGAGGAGAAATAGTCCTAAAACCTCACATACATTTGGTACATTAAACATTTAAGTTTGTAATACTTTGTACAGTAGCCCTAGGAACCTAGTACTTATGAATGTTGCCTATTGAATTTAAAAATAGTTATTTCTGCATCTTTAAAGTTAGTGTTTTTAAGGCATTTTAATTTTTGAAAAAAGCACAATTCTTACATTCTGTACTTGCCAGGTGTACAAGATACCCTTTAATAGCTCATCATTTCCAACATTCAGGATATAAAGTTAAACTGGTCTCAGAAGTAAGTGCAGAAAAAGTAACACATAGCACTTGCTGCTTAGCTTATTTCTAACCAGTCCTACTGGTAGGGCACAAATTCAGTGGTTCTTTGAGTTGTTTTATAGGAAGAAATAGAGGAAAGGTGGAGGTCCAAAGCAGAATTCTCAGATCCAAGAGAGCTAATATATAGATCTCAGGTGTGCAAAGTTATTTTGTAGTTTAGAATCTCTTCTTTCTGTCGGGTTTTGTGCACTTGAGGCATAAGGTCCTATAGAATTCCACCATTTCCGCCTTCCATCTTACTGTATGCATGCTAAAGTTGCAGATGCACTGGACTATGTGGGCTTTTCACAGATCCCAGTGAATCAAACAGAGCTTCATTGAGCTTTTGCAGGCAGAGATATTGCACACAAAGTCATCTCTCATGGCTCCCCAAGAGTTTTACTGATTGCAAACGGTTAATCTGCATTCAAGATATTACAAATCTCTCATGTGAAAATATTTATAAATCAACTAATAATTATTTTCAATTTATTTAGGTCAGAGATTGGAGGATATTCCTTTGTAATGATAGGTATCAGAGAGACTAATTATTTGTAACAGAAGAGTTCCTTGAATAAATTTGATATAGTAGAGCTGAAAAAAAGATCATTATCACATGTAAAGGGATCCATGTATCTATTGGGTTGTGATACCCTTCTTCTTTGACAATACTTCTTACCACTAACACAAACACACAGACACACAAACACATACCTCACCAACATCATCATTGCTACCATGAAAAGTCTTATAGAAATCATAATGCAGTACAAGAGATTGCAGTTGATAAGTTAAAACCCTAGGTCACAAGAGCTGCAAGCTCTTACTGTAAAGAAAAATTTAAGCTTAGCTATGAGATTTCTATAAATCATATGGGAAGGGAGTGTATCTATACTTGAAGGTCATACATGCTTAGACCTCAAGTTTGATTAATTGTTTTTTTAATATTCTTTTCTATCTGGAAGGAGTATCATCCCTGTGTCGGCAGCCTTTACTGCAAATATTAACTGTGATAGCATTCAAGATTCACATCTGCACAGAGACTGAACCCTGACTCTTAACCCCTTGGCTTGTTTTCTAAACTATGCCCATCTTTGTATTCTTACATTGCTTATTTTCAGACAAAACTTATGGAAGCTATGGTTTGTAGCTGGTTGCCCTCATATTAACTATCCTGCATCACATTTGCAATGGTCATGCATCAGTGCCACCTAAGGTTTAAATTCTAGAAGTTCTCAAGTGAATTTTGAAATTTGGGCATAGGATTAAAGGCATGTTTATATTCATGTGTGAAAACATTTAAGTATTTCTATTCTATGGGTATAAAACATCTTTAAAGATAAAAAGACTCTTAGAATCATAGTTTAAATACTGTGTGAGATCATAAATAAGTTTTATTTAACAAATGGTGATATTCCCTCTTGGTGATGTGTTGAATTTAATATCTATAAGTTGCACCTGTTAGTTGTTTCCTATTTACATTGGCACTCAAATGTAAACTTACTTTGGGAAAACTCCATTGATTCACACTAGAAAAAGTATTGTGAATATATTTATTCCATTCTCAACTAAGATTTAAATTTCAAGCCTCCTAAAAGAGTGTTTAAATAGTACTTCAAAGAAGTGACTTGGTAAAATTGCTGTCATGTTTTGTGGTTGGTAAAATTTAAAATTTTAAATGATAAAAAAGTTCATTCAAGAAATCCTCTTGTGGTAATAATATTTTATTGTAATAGTACAGTGTCTATACAGCAAATGTCAAAGGAGACTATGGTACTTTTGCTATTTTATATCAAATATATTCATGAATATAATTATACTTTTTGAACCATAATTAAATGTGTTGAACAAGAAATCTGACAACAGAAAAGGAAATGGTGGAAAGTATCTCAGGAAAAAAGATTGACTTTTTAAAATACTTTTTGAAATTTATTTGAGAATTTCATATAGTATATTTTATCATAGTCTTTCCTGTCTTCCCACTCTACCCAGATCCTCCATGCTCCCTAACCACCAATTTCATGTACTTTCTCTTTCTAAAAAATAAATAGAAAAAAAGCACAAAAAAAGTGGAGTCTGATTGTACTGTCCATTTGCTCCTGGCATTGCTTTGCAGAGTGATTGATATATTCAGTTCCGTTTAGCTGAAGAAAACAGCTTCTTCCTCTCCCACCTAATATCAGTTTGAAAAGCAAGAGGTGGGATCTTGTTCTGGACTTCCTTCTTTATGCTGGGAATGCTGTTTGGCATGAACTTTGATAAGGCCTTGTGTGTGGTGTCACTTTTCTGTTATATTCTTTACGAGATTGCAAGAGCCTTTGCCCTATTGGGTCTGCACAATGCTGTTTCATTCAATTTTTTAACCACCTGGTGCTAACCACGTTTCGACCCCCTCTGCCTCATAGATTTCTGAGACTTGAGAGGACAAGTGTGGTAAAGATATCTGATTTCAGGCTAAGCACCCATATCCCTCTGTCTTTGCAAGTTTGTCAGTCCTAAGTTGATGTGTTAATCAAAATCAACTGCAAGAAGTTTTTCTGATGAGAAATAAGCAATACACTGATGTACTCATATAGAAATATTTCTTTTGGGGTCATTTTTTTTTTGCCTGTTTATCTAGCAGGATTATAAAATAATGTGTATTTTGCACTGGGCCCCAAACTTTCTAGTCTTAGGGTCTTGGTTTCACAAATAGTGTCAGGCAATGGTTCCATCTCATACAATGAACCTCACATCCTATTAAAAAAAAAAAGTGATTCCTTGCAAACTTATAATTCATTCTCCTACTGTCCCCTTGGACATACCTTTTAGACAGGTTGTTACTATAGCTCAGAGAGTTTGTTGCTTGTTGATGTTGGTGATCAAATTTCTACTCCACTAGCATGTCTAGAAAATTTGAGCAGGATGAACACTAGCCAGTAAAGAGGAGGCATCCAGTTGAGGAACAATTAGGTTTCACCATTTTTCTATGGCATTAGTATGTGGTATTTGTAGCAACTGTGTCTTATCATCACATTGTGTAGGCCAGCTAACAATAGTGACTATCAGCTATAACAGTTGTTTTGGGAGGAGTGACATCTATTGGACCACTTTTGCCAATGGCACAAAAAAGATGTAACCATTACCTCGCCAGTAAGTTTACTTGGTAATATATATCAAGTTTGATTATTGCTTCCACCATTAGATAGCAACTTTATTTAAAATCTTTGATAGATGTATTTATTTTAGGGAGCTTATGAAGTAGTAAGTTTTCAAATGGCTGTTATGATTAGTTGTCTTCCCTATATTCTCTCCCATCCCACTCCATTAAATTCTAATATCCTAATTTCTCCTTTACCCCTTTTGACATTACATCCTATGTCCTTTTCCTCAGAAAATCCCCTTCACAATCTGGTCTCTTATTAGGTACCTAAACTCTGTGGATACTCTATACACAGTAGATATATCTATAGCATAAAAAAGCACAAATAAGAAAATATGATGTTAAACCACAAAGGTTTATTTTCAGTTCAACCACCCCATTCCTTTATGTTCTCATTCCCCATCCCCTACCCTCCATTGTTCTGGAACAGGGATGGAATGGGAGAGCAATGAAAGAGATACCATGATAGAGCGAGACATCATGGGGATAGGGAGAATTTCCCAGGAATCCACAAGGATGACCCCAGCTTAGACTACTAGCAATAGTAGAGAGGGTGTCTGAATGGAACTGGCTTGACCCAGTAATCAGATTGGTATTATCCAATAACTGTCTTCATAGAGTAACTGATGGAAGCAGATGCAGAGATCCACAGCCAAACACCAGGCCGAGCTCCAGGAGTCTAGTCAAAGAGAGAGAAGAGGGATTCTATGAGCAAGGGGCATCACAGTCATGATAGGGAAACCTACAGAGACAACCAAACCAAACTAGTGGGAACGCATGAAATTTAGACCAACACCTGTGGAGCCTCCACAGGACTGGACTAGACTTTCTGCCTCAGCAAGACAGTTGTGTAGCTTGATCTGCCTAAGGGGTCCTCTGGCAGTAAGATCAGGATCCATCCCTGGTGCCCAAGCAGGCTTTTTGGAGCCTATTATCTGTGGTGGGACACCTTGCACAGCCTTGAGGCAGGAGGAGGCAGTTTGGACCTGCCTCTACTGAATGGACCAGTCTCTGCTGACTTCTGTGGGAGGCCTCACCTTCTTGTAGGAGGGAATTCTGGGTGGGCTGGAGGGGGAGGCTGGAGGGGTGGGAGGAGGGAAGAGGGGGATCTGTGATTGGTATGTAAAATGAATTTTAAAAAATTCTTAATAAAAATAAAAATGAAGATTTATTTTCAAATACAAAAGTAAAATCTGGAAATGAAGTCCACTGATATTTATATGAACTTACTCTATTTTGCTTCCTGGGGAGGGAAATAGACTTATAGGCATGGTGAGTAATAGGTGATAGTCAACTATAGGAAGAGGTATATAAGTGCATGTGTATTAGATCTCATATGTTTCATTATTATTCTCCAATGTAGCAACATCAATGAAAGAAATATATGCTCAGTTATCTTTCCTCAGGAAATAAATGAAAAAAAAAAACAAAGCTCAAAACATTGCTTTAAAAATTGCATTCATTTAAACTGTGTTTTAGTGGATTCTGGTTGTATGGAATAGAAAGTACAAAGCAATTGCAATGACAGAACCCATAAATACTATGGAATCCAGGAATCTATAAAGCTTCCAGTGTCTATGAGAGGACTTGGATGATAAACTGCTCTGAAAGTCTGTGAATTCTGATCTTGACAATAAAGAAATTGTGAATTTTTCAACATCAGCTCTTATGAGTAGGGTGAAGTTCAATCTGTTAGGTGGAGCTTGTATAGTCAAGGTAGAGAAAAGGCCTTGTCTTCTTAATATTGCACACTTTGGTTTTGATTCTTGTTACTGAGTTCAAACATTCACACCAAGACACAGGTGAATACTATCATTGTCTATCTATTTCTTTTCAGGAGTGACTGTCATGAGCTTTTGCTGGCTCCGACACAATTACAGCTTATAGCAGTTGATAATTCAGATGCCAACCCATCAGAGGAATTATTCTCTGATGTAGTATCCTGTCAGCAAGACTTAAAGATCATTGACTCTGAACACTGTTGTTCTCATCTATAATTTCCCTTGGGCAATAACAGCTATGATATCTCTTCATTCCCATGCATTTTCATGTAATGTGTATATGTTATCTCATGATTATATTTCACTCTTATGGGCACACATATTTGTGGACGGTCAAGAAGATGACTTCTCTTTTAGTTGTATAATTCTGATATATAAAAAATATATTAGGATATGCTTCATAACCAGATCTATTCTCCCATGAGGACTGTAGACATTTAAAAGCCTGTTTTGTTCTTTTTGCTCAGACTAACACAAGAAAATGACAATTACTTCTCAGTCTATGATTAACTGTGTACATTTAGTTCATTTCTACCTTAGAGCAAGTTCAAACTAGACTAAAAGTCTTTGTAAATAGATATTAAGTTTAAAACTTTACAATTATGCATAAGGTCACAGTTGCGGGTGTCTAAGCAAAGTTATGTAGCCAAGCAGCCTAAAAAAATCAAGCCACTTTTTTACTTGACAAGTCTAGTTGATAAAAGACTTAAGTATCAAGCGTATCTTAAATGGGCACTGAGCCACTGGGCTCTGTTCATAGTCTTATTCCTGAAATCTTGTGTTTCCATGAAAAATGACTCAGCTCCTTTTTGCTCATTCTAGTAATGTGCTTTTGACCAATGAGAGGTAACTCTTGTAATTTTTTTTATTGCTTCACACCTCCTGTAAAAAGAGAATATTTTAGGCTAGATGAAGAGAAGCAGGAGGACTGAAACAGAAAATTAGAGCTAAGAAATTACAGACAATTAGGACGAGAAAATTAGAAGAAAGGTAGAACAATAAGGAGACATGAATAGAACAGCACACATGTGAGAGATTTTGTTAACCTTCCAATTAGAGATACCAGAAGCTTCCTTCACTTCACTTTGGCTTCCAATCTGAACTCTGAAAAGGTCTTGTGAGCTAGACTCAAAGGATCCCATTAATTTTTGAGTGAAGTGCTACCTAGGAAATTTCAGGATTCAGTATCCCTGATGTCACCCCCCAACCCAGTGGAAAATTATGAAGGAATGATGCATGCCCAGAACAAACACAATAAATCAATCATTGAAAATGAAAGACAAGACACACACACACCCTGCCAGGAAATAATAACAAAGCAAATTCTGAGGGGTACAATTTGATTTCTAGAGCTACTGCATTTGCAGATATTGAAATCCAATTTCTTCTCTCACAACCCCCACTCCCAAAAAAAGAAAAAGAAAAAAAAAAGCAATAAATCACAAAATGAACAAGATATGGAAGTTTTGTACCATTAAAAGGAAAAATTATTCCTAAAAGGTTCTAATGTATCTGTATCATAAAAAGAATTTAAAAAACCTGCATTAAATATCTAAAGGAAAATATAATACATACCACGATGATGTGAACAGATTAAAATACCAATCAATAGATTTAAAACATAAAAGAAAACCTAAACCAAATGATAGACCTAAGTTTTTACCATAATTGAAATGTAGGGAAACATTGAGATTACATTAAAGTCAGACATTAACAGTAAAAGAAGTATAAAATTTGTGATAATGCAAATGGAAAGAATATGTTTAGTATGTGAAATTTGACAAAAATGAATGGAGTTGTAAAGACTTCAGGGGCATTATCACAGACATAAAAACACCATTGTATCTAGTATTATATAATAGCATTGCACCTTCTATGGTGCCCAGGTTTCTCTTCCAACCTAGCTACAAATTCCTTCATCTACAATCTGTCCTACTAGCAAGATGTGCTGAAGCAATGGTGGTGTAGAACATGTGGAGTGGCCAAACCAAAAAGTTTGGTTTAACTTGAGGAATATCACAAGAGAGGGAGCCCATGGCCTACAGTGCCAGGATGGCTAGGAACAAGACACTGAGTAGTCTAGAGACCTAGTGTAAAAGAAAATATAAACGACAAAAACAATCAATGAAATATTTTGTAATGATATTCTGCTATACTCATAGATTGGTACCATAAATTGTCCAGTCATCCTCAGAGAGGCTTCCCCTGGCAGCAGATGAGAGTGTATGCCGAGACCCACAGCCAGACATAATGCAGAGAGAGAGAGAGAGAGAGAGAGAGAGAGAGAGAGAGAGAGAGAGAGAGAGAGAGAGAGAGAGAGAGAGAGAGACTAAATTGGATGTCTCCATCAGATCCCTTTCCTTGGAGATCAGAGAAGCCTATGGAAGGATGAGAGGAAAGAGTGTATGAGTCAGAGGGTATGGAGGACAGCAAGAAAACCTGGCCCACAGAACCAACCAAGCAGGGATCACATGACTCATAGAGACTGAATGACACGCACAGTCCATGCATGGTCTGTACCAGGTTCTCTGCATATCTGTTATGGCTGCCGGATTAGTGTTTCTGTGGGACTCCTAACAGTAGGGGCAGGTATGTCTCTGATTCTTTGGTTGCTCTTTAGACTCTTTTCTCCTATCGGGCTGCCTTTTCCAGCCCTGATAGGGCTTTGCTTTGTCTTATTGTGTCCTGTTTTGTCCTGTTGACTGTTGTCTCTTGGAAACTCCTGATCTTTTCTGAAGAGGAAACAGAGTGAAGATGGATCTGGGTGGAGGTGGAGGGGAGATGCAGGCAGCGAGGAGGAGTGGAGGGAGGGAAAACTGTTTTCAGGATGTATTATATGAGAGAAGAACCTATTTTCAAAACAAAACAGAAAACAAAACAAAACAAAAAAAACCACCCAAAACAAATAAACAAAACACACATTGTAGCAGATCATAAAGAAGAGAAATACACAGAAAACAACATGTGAAAATAATGGGTGAAACATTTCAAATTTGATAAACTATATAGATTCTTCCTTTTTATTTTTAACATTCTCTGCTGTTTTTCCAGTGACTCTGATGGTCCTCACAATGATTTTTTTCCCCCCTTCATTTTGGAGTAAATTGCTTTAATGTTTTTTTTTTATTATTTTTTTTATTTTTGTACTGTTATAGTGAAGATTCATTAGATGTTCTTAAATAAGGTAGTTACATAAGTTAAGAGATAAATGTATTTCTTAAAGATAAAATAAATATCCACTTTCAGAAAGAATTTCATCAATACTTTGCCTTGGTATGATCTCTAAATAAATTAATTTTTTTTGTTCTGTGTAGCTTTAATTTGTTAGTTTCTATTTTTGAATTTATTTATTTATCTTTGATGAGGAAGTGTTTGCTTTGGGACATTATGCATTTTGTATTTCACTTTTTTGGTTTAACTTGCATTTTTTATCTGATAAAGATTTATCTGTTTATTTCAAATGTCTGTGATTTCTAGGTTGTACCATTTTCTGTAATGAATCCATTCTTACTTGACCTTCACTTTTGAGTTATAATGTACCTGCAATTGAATTCTAAATTGACAGTACAGTCTTCTCAATTCATGATGGAGTTACAACTCAATAAACCCATCATAAATTGAAAATACCACAAGTCTAAAATGTATTTAACCTTTCATCATTTCCCCCAGTTACCTCTCTGCCTTTACTTCTGTTAGTTCTCAAACTATTTTTGTAAAGTAAAAGTATAATATCTGAATCTAGAAAATGCCTGAGTATTTCAAAAGCATCCTACAAAGATGTTAATCCTTCATTTGTCTTAAAGGCCAGCACTATAATCAGTAGTTATGAATGTTAATGAGAGTCAGTCCACTAGGCTTGAATCCAGCATAATCATTTACCAGTGGTCTACCTTCAGGCAAGTTCTTAGCTACTCAAGAAGGATGTGCACAGTGATTACATCATGAGTTTGTAATACTGAATATAGCATTCACTGCATCTGAGCTCAGAATTTTGTCTCAAAGTTGTTTCTTTAAAATTGAAAACTCTCCTTTTTAACTTAAGAGCATAAAAAGGGGTTTCTTTTTTTCCTAGTTTTCAGTTTGTTTCCACATTTACAATTGTCTACTCTTGTTTAAACTATGCTTTCTCCTGAAAAGTATCTTTTGGTCAGCATAAAATGCAGGTAATAAGTAAGACCATCGTATCTAAAGCATTTTCTTTGGAATATGGTAGCTTGAGTTCTAATAAGGTCTTAACTAATGTTATTGACACCAAATGGAATACATTATATAGCCCAAATCCCATTGTGTTTCATGTTTAAGTTACCAGTACTTTGCATCATTGTGCTCAAGCATTTGATCCCCAACTCTCAAGGCTACTATTCACAGCCACAGCCAAAGTATTTTCTGTACTTTGAGTGAATGTTTAGATCTCTTATCCCATTGAAAATATCTCATCATTGTGACTTAGCCAATGACACTTAAGCCATCATGGCAAAGGCCATGATAACATATACATCACACCAAGTACTTTATTGGAATTGCTTGGCACTTCTCTTTTTTACTCATATTATTTCCTTGTGGAGTTTCTGCTCCAGGAGGATCCCTGAAAAGGTCCAACCTGAAATAATTTGAGCTCAGCTGAGACACAGCTCTTCTTTCAGCCATCATTTGACAATGAGAGTAAGAGATTATAGGTTTTGGGAATTTTCTGTTATGTGTTACAGGTGGATAATGCCCAACCTTTTCAGATAAGACAGAATAATTGTACAAGACTTTGACAGTGCTTCTAGTTTCCCATGTAAGGATCACACAGCTACTATTCAAATTACTATATATTGTAATATAGTCACAATTCTTCTTTTGCATGTGTATGTGGATTATGTTGTGTATATGTATATTGACTTGTGTGTGTACTTGAATGAGCATGACTTAACATGTGCATGTATATAGAGGTCAAAGTATGACATTGAAAGTCTTCTTGAATCACTCTATACCTTACATGTTGAGGTGTGGTCTCATTTGAATACAGAGCATAATGATTCAGCAAGTCTAGCTACTCAGAGTGCTCTGCAGACTCTCCTGTTGTCAGCAAACACATGCTGGCATTACTAGAAGATGCTCCACTCATTCCAAAAATTATAGTAGCCACTGGGGATCTAAATTTTCATTCGGGAAGTGGGATTACCTGCTAAGCCATCCCCACAGGCCCAAATGTTATTTCTTTTACTTTGTGCCACTCCAATTTTTTATTACAAGAGCTATAAAGTCTGAGCCAAAAATAGCTTGAAAGACAGTGGGCAGTTGTATTGATCCACATGAGTCAAAATCTATGAGCTTTGGGATGAATTAAAGTCTGAAATTCAGATTTTCCTCCAGTACAATCCTCCTCTAGTTGTGCCCAACCTCAATTCACCATCAAGGCTCCTGGTTATCATTGTGATTACTGTCTATCCCTTGACTAGATTTTTTTGAACTACAAATAAAGTGGTCCTAAAGTATCTATGAGTGCTTATAAGATATTGATCTCTTTTCTAGGGAATATATGTCAATTCACTCATGTCAATTTCAGTAGTGTTATCTACTAGAAAACAATACACAAATCTTATCATAGGTAAGTAAACACATTCATAAGGGATGAGCAGGAGTCCTCCATCTTAATAAACTGCACAACCCAAAGTCATAAACCTGATATTTATAGCTTAAACTTTGGCATAGTTACATCACTAGCTTAATACTTATTTTGAAATTTAATCATATCACTCTCCACCATTCATCATGTATTTGCTTTTCAGATGGATGCAATGTTTTAACACAGAACAAACTAAAAAAGAAAATATGAAAAGAGAATTCTTCTGAAAAAAAATTAAGAGCAGTAGTACTAGGAACAACAACGTGTGTCAACTGAGCAAGTGCTAAGGAATTTTTAATGTTTGATTTTTTTTTTTAAACTCTACTTAGCAGAGGTGTGAACTCACCAACTAGCCAACGATGTTTAAAGAAGATTCAGGATTCTCAGTATCACTGGTGAAGACTTAATTACTTACGACTTGGCAAGCAAGTCTGTCGGCTTTCTCAGTGCTTTTTGTCTTCTGTCAGATAGGGCTGTTACAAAACAGATGAGGTGAAAAATAGGAACTTATATTTAAAATAAGAGCTCTTCATATGGCTTATGTAACTGAGAAATTCAATTGTTCTTTCCTCTTCAATGTGTCTATAAATCCAAACAGAAGAAAATACACTTAGTAACTTGCTAATATAAGATCACACTAATCATTGAATGGGCAAAAATGCTAAAGATTATCACTGCAACATGATTATTTTGTTTAATAAAAATAATATAATCTATTATAAAATCATGTCTCCATTTTAGAAAAGTGAAAGTAATTATCGTGTTAATTTATTCAAGAAAGTTATTTTAGCTGATATATTAATTATGTTAATAATATTCAAAACATAATTTAGAAAAAACCTTACAGGGTGTCACAATTAAAATGTTCAAAAATAGTGTTGTCTTGCCAAAGAAACTTCATTGACTTACACTCTGAATCTATTGATCTTCATTGTGATTTTCCTTATTCTAAATTTTTTTCCTCTGTTACATCATACTGCCATTTAAAGCACACCATTGCTGTGACTTACATTTTTAAAGTATATTTGAAGTTTCTTTTGTTTTATTTTCTGTACATGAACATTTTGCTGGCATGTATGCATGACACATACATGTCTGGAACACCTGTGGTGAGAAACAGGCTTTGTATCCTCTCCAACTCAACTTATGGATGTATGTGAGTTGCCATGTGAGTGGTTGAAACTGCAGTAGGGTCATCTACAAGAGTAACAAATGCTCTTGAACAGCAAACCACCTCTCGAGCCACTTAAAAATCTTTTCAACTCAGTGAATTATCTATGTAAGTAGATTTGACTACAGTCAAAATGCTGTGTCTTATATGACTCAAATGAATAATTGAAACAGATGTGGTTGAATTTAAGAACACTCCACAACTATTGCAATAACATGTTTTGAATCCATGTAGGTCCACAATAGACAAAATTTCATCATGGAGAATGGAATTGGCTATATAATTCCTCTCCTAGCCATGGAGCTATAGGGAAAAGGTAACTTTCTCTAAAAGCTTAGCCTTGGTAAAAGAACAGCTCTCACTTGGAAGAATGCATATGAGGGATATTTGGGCAGCACAAATTAGTCTTAAAAAGTTAAAAACAAAACAGAATCAGTTGAATAGAAGACAAAGGAAATGTTTGGGATGGGGCTTAGTATGATCAAAACATGTACAAAGTTCTCAAAAAATTTTTTAAAAGTTCACTGAGAACAAACAGATAAGATTGATTTTTTTTATATACCAGGAACAATCCAAAGGCTTAGGTATTTAAATAATACGAGTTTCCTAATCATCATAAAAATTACTTCTTTTGGTCCTTTTTTTTTTTTGGTACAGTAGAGTATCACTTACTGTAGAATCATCACTCCTTGTTATTATTTTTACTGATGGGTTGCTGAGCATCTTAATTTGTGAGTTTTTATTTCATTTTATTTATCTTTTTATCTTGTTGAGATTATAATATAATTATATCTATTCCCCCTTCTTCTTTATTCTTCCAAACCCTCCCATAAACCTTTGCCCATTTTCTTTGGAATTAAATAGTTCCCTTTTCATTAATTGTTGTTATATGCATATATGTCTTTGTAACACGAATCTCTAAAAGGTCTTATTAATAAAAACAAACCTGTAGCCAGGTATTGGGGTGACTGCTGAAAGATCAGAGAAACAGAACAAGGTACATCCAACCTCACCTTGCCAATTCCTCAGCTGATCTTGTTTCCTCAGACTGAAAGCCTCTGAATCCCAATCCGAATAGATCTCAGCTGAACTGCTGCTAAAAGATGAGAGCTTTAAAACAAGCTCTAGTTTCTGGTCCTCAGGCCTTGTATACCTTTCTGCTTCTCACCATCACTTCCTGGTATTAAAGGTGTGTGTCACCATGCCTGGCTGTTTCCAGTGTGGCTTTGAACTCAGAGATCCATAGGGATCTCTGCCTCCAGAATGCTAGGATTAAAGGCATGTGCTACTCCTGCCTAACCTATGTTTAATATAGTGGCTATTCTTTTCTCTGACCCATAGATAATTTATTGGGATGCACATTTTGGGGGACATAATATCACCACCTGTCTTAGTTACTTTTTATTGTTGTGATGAGTTAACAATAAGGTTATTAACTTATAAAGGGAACTTCTTCATTGGATGCTTGCTGACAGTTAGATGAGTCCATGAACATAATGTCACTGAACGTGACTGCATGGGGCTAGAGCAGTAGCTGAGTGCACATGCTGAAATGGGAATCATGAGGCAAAAAGCAAGCCACTGGAATGCCATGAACAATTCAAACCTCAAGCCCACCTCCAGTGACACACCTTCTCCAACCAGGCCACACCTCCCAATCTTCATCAAACTGTTCCATCAATGGACTGCTTAGGTGGCCCTTCTCATTCAAACCACCACAATGTATGAATTCCTAAATACAACATAGTTAGTTTGTATAATGTTGCTTATAAAGTCTCATCAACTTGTCTGCTAAAAATGAACTGAACAATGACTACATCAACAGACATACTAAAGCTGATGGAGGAAAGACCAGGAGGCCCCAATCCTACACAAATAATTATAAGCAAGTAATACATGCTGAGAGTTGGAGAAGCAGGCATACCCAGGGAAAAACACACCAACTGGATTTCTAGATACTTTTAACAATACTCTCCTTTAGGGCTCACATTGGATTAGTCTCTATTATATTACTTAATTCCTCACAATGACTTTTCCTGTCTCCCTCTGAAGTGCATGAGAGTAATTGAGATCCAAGATGGAATTATCTACCTATCTACTTACTTTTCCACATATTGAAATGCTCTCTTTCCTACTTCTCATATCCATTTATTTTCTGGCATAGCATCTCACCTGGTAATTGAAATGGCTAGTGGGGTGGGGGAAGGTATGGACAAACTTGTGTTTCTGACCTTTACCTTTCTAGAACAATATAAAGCTTATGTTATTATTCTAATCACTGTCATTGTTTAGTGTCTAGACATTGGAATAGTAAAAATTCCCCATCTATTCTAATTTTCACTTTCATAGTGTTTTCTATAGTATGAGAGAAGCTAAATTAAATTATGAAGAAAATTAACTAAAAATTAAAATTGAAGAAAAATTAAAAAAAAACCATTTTCTAGAGAAGAAAATGTGAACAGTGGAAATATACTTCCTAAAATGACTAAGTGTTCATTGGAACAGATTTGCCAGCATTCCAAGGTCTTTTGGTAGGTCCCCATCCCTGCTTGTATGCAGACAGCAGATACACACTTTCTGGAAATACATATATGTGTTGCAAGTTTAAATCTAAGACAACACAGTAAGGAGAAAACAAAGAAAACATAAATAGATGATCTTCATGGAAAAAAAAATACTAGTGAAAAGCTTCCCTGTATTGTATGAACTACAAATTTCCTCCATTTAAAAAGAACATTGGCATTGTGATTTATGAAATTTGGCAATAAAATAAAATGGATGCTTAGGTAAAATCTAGTATAAATATTAACCTTGATAGAGAACTTCGATGTTATTAACATTTGCATGTTCCATGGCTATAAATATTTAATAAGCATACAATATGATGTATCTGTGTAACATCTTAAACATTCTTTCCTAGACCCATAGTGCTTTAGAAAACCATATTGTTTCAGTACTGATGAATTCTGTTATTGCTTCCAGTAACATTTCTTCATATAATTTTTTTTCTTTGTTGATGTCTCTGATCAAATTCAGCATGTGTCAAAGCTATTCACACAGGTAGTTCACTGTATTCATTCTTTATTACCCCTTAATACTTATCACACAAGACTTGATACCTCTTAAAAATATACATTCAGGAAATGAAGAACACTACCCACTGTTCTGTTCATGCAACAACCTCCCGTACTGAAAACTTTAGAGTGCTTCTGGAACAAATAATGGAATGAATCCAAGCTGTACACCATTCAGTAAATCACACATGTTGAATTTTAGTCACCTCAAATAAATTCCCCCAAATATGTACATATATTGCATCAGGTTATTTTAATTATGTCAAGGTATGAATTTTACAGTTTCATTTCTCTTTTTGGCTCTCTCTTTGTCTTTCTCTGTGTCTGTATGTCTCACCTGTGTGTATATGTGTGTGTGTGCACATGTAGATACATAAATGTGCATTTGTATGATTCCTTGTGTCAGGGTCCTTGTGAAGCATAAACATACCAATAAACTTTGAAGAAGATTTAGATGAACAAATTAGCAATGATTTAAATGGAAATTAATATTTGAATATCTGTAAATCATGTGACTAATTTGCAATAATTCATTTATTTCGCAGATGTTTAAGGTAAGAGTATCATGCCTTTATTAAACAGTATGCTCATGCATACACACCCTTTCTCATTTGTATTTTACAATATTTCTATTAGCATGAAAAAATCATTGCTCACATAAAAATCATCCAAGAATACTTAGAGACAAAGAAGGTTTTCAAATGTTCATGACATGAGGGCACAGGCTCATTCTTTGAAAACAGACCATATCAACTTTTAAAAGAAGCTTTATTTTAAGACATGTTATCACTTCAAATTGCATTTTCTTTATTGAAAAGTCAGCTTAGAAAATGTTTTCCTGTTTCCTAGGTATATATTCTTCTTTTAAAAGTACTTCTGTGTAGATTACATACCATTTTGCTTTTCAAGTTTTTTCTTAATTTTCCCTCCTGACAATGTTAACAACAGAAATAGGATATATTGAGATTATGAGAAAATGAAAGTTGGAAGTGGTTGAATTAGTTTATCCTAGTGGGTAAAAACTTATTCAAGTGAAATTAAAGAAAATTAGGTAGTGAAATTGAGTACTTCTATCTCCAATGTGTATGCTCTCTTATTAAATTATATTGAATCAATGTAGTATAAGCTTTGGGAATTTTTTGTTTGTTTCCAAATACAAGTCAATCACAATAACTATAAAACCAGAGTAGACTCCAGAGAAGTAGCAGTCTAATTAGATGTACGAAAGGTTAGACTCATACTTTCTGATGCTTGTTACAATGCTCTATGATCATTAATATTTTTATTCCTATAAGCATACATATGGTTAGCTAAGTTATTTTAAATCAACTAATTAAAACAATCAAAAAGGTCTAATTTTGCTTCCATTTTTAATATTAAAACTTATAAGAAATAGGTATATGTGTCTGGGATATATCATCATGATAGGATTACTTATATCTGTTGCTTGACATTAAAGTATAAGGCAATTGGAGTTTAGAGACAAATTACTAATAAATATGGAGAAGCATGCATTTAAAGAGAAATTAACGATTCTGCAGGTTTTCCATGTTATGTAGAGACACAATTTGAGTACTTTCAGGGACTCAGAAAGGTAGGCATTTGGATGTTACCATAACTTATCAAATTTTTATCACAGCTCTTTTTGAATCCCCATCTACAATAAAACAATAATAAAGTTTACTAACTTTTTGATAACACCAAATGATGAGACTAGAAACTGCTTCGCTTTTAAGGAGAGGCAGAAACTCGAGTACAATAGAGATAATACTTCTCTGAACACCACTTTTGCTATTTGTGTGTAAATACATGCATTTCTCATAGAGTCAATTTTAAGTATATTTGTCTATTACACTCCTTTAAGTCCCTCTTAGAAATTATTTTATTACTAAAAAGGATAATAATATACATTTATATTATAATATAGTACTTCGTGTTTCTGTTTCTCCTCAGGAACATTATGTCTCTTCAGGGGTATTTGTCAATTTCAGGTGACTTTATTAGAAACATTTTAGAAAATGAGGAGAGAGATGGAGAATGAAGAAAAGTGTGTGTCGGGGGAGGAGAGACAGAGAGAGAGTGTAAAGATGGGAGACATACTCCTTACTCCTTTCTCATTTGAAAGACAATATTTGGTAGGCATGGCTCATTACCATTTTTAAGATGAAGTGTGGTGAGTTAGCGCCCCAGTCTTGAAGTACAGTGTATATTTGAGATGAATAATTTCAGACTCTCACACTCTTTCTTCAAATGAAGAAAATGCTACCTATCGCTGCTATCCACCCAAGGGCCCAGAACTCTTGCTGTGTCCCAGCATTCTCTTCAGCCATTGGTGGGTCTAGAGAAAAGAATTACAAAGAACTAGAAACGGCACTTAATGAAGAAAGTCACTGCATTGGTAAGTGGGACCAACTGTGGCCTCAGGAGACGTCTGTTGAAAAATAAAGTATCAAATGAAAATACAAAATGTTCATATTTTAAGAAAAACTCACATTTGCATCAAACTCATTCAAAGAAAATGTGACTTACTGTAAAATATTAAGCATTCTGATATATATATATATATATATATATATATATATATATATATATATTATAATCTCTGATAAAAACCTCATTATAATTTTGTGAAAATGTGAGATTGTCCTCAAAAGTAAAACAAGACATTGGAAAAATGTAAAATATTGAGGACTGACAATGAAAATAGAGTTTTGGAAATCAGAATTGTTTGTTTTATGTATCGCTGTTCAATTATACTCAACTACTTTTGCCTTCTTTATCAAGCATTGTTCTTTTGAACATACAAATATTTTATTATTTATGCTATTTGAGTTTTATTAACAATTGTAATGTACAGATGTAATATATAATGTTAAAGCACAACACAACATATAGCAATATTATTGATTCTTATTAAAACAGAATATTCTCCTGGTTTTCTGTTGACAATTTTTTAAATGCATAATATTACATATTACCCCTTCAATATATTGCTCATCAATTTCAGCATGCATACAATATACTTCATTAAAATGTCATGTATTGGTGGGTTATAATTAAGTTGTTAGAAATTTGGGGGTTCTATCTTGTACTTTAATAAACAAGTATATGACTATTACTTTGACCATTCCGTGGATAATTTGTATTTGGTCCTGAGAGCTAGATGCTCACAGTGCCACTGTTCATGTCCACATAACTGTACTATGTTTTCAACTGTAGTACTAAAACCAGGTTGCACAGCAAAAATAAAACCTCAAACATTGTTTTGAGTATTGTTAATAAAATAATTTATAGAGTAAAATGTATTTGAAAGTTTTTATAACAAACAGAAAAGATTTCAATGAAATCTATACCCTTTCCACAAGAGCCTTTGAAAATAAATCACAATGTAACCATGACAATCTCAAAATACAACCACAGCTATGGTGTTATTAAATGTTAGCATGTAATGATTAAAAATCTTATAATAATAATGAATTACTCTTCAGAAATAATAATTACTATGTTTCTATAACAAATTCAATTGATTAGAAATCATAAAATGTAGGCAAATGTATTAGTTACACTTCTGTTGGGATAAAAATGGCAACTTATGGAAGAAAGAATATAATTTGGCTTAGATTTCCAGAGAAATAGGAATCCATCACAATAGAAAGACATGGCAACAAACAGTTGATTAAGCAGGGAGAGGAAGGAAAGAGATTGTCACAGGCTGTAAAGTAAGAAAACATGATGTAGGCTAGGGCTATGAACACCCACTGTCTGCTCTCTGTGACATACTTCCTCCCACCAAAGAGGAGCATTTTTCATTGAAACCACCAAAATATCAATAGTGATTTTATACAAAATAGGAATTTAAAGTTCCATACATCTCTTTGAAATCAGAATTATCTTTCAACACATTAATTTTAAAAGGCCTGTGACTTTCCTATCTAGATAGTGGCTGATTTGCTCCTTATGGGTCTACAAATGGTACCAACTTAACACTTCTGTATACAGCACCAAAATTATGGGGCCTTGCTCGTGACAAACTTGACCACTGGAACTATTGAGTGCCCTTTGAATGTCTGAAATGTAACTCACAGGAAATGTCTGAACATCATTAGAGTTTTTCACAAGTCTTTATAACGATGAAATTTTATCCTGTCTTAAGAAAATTACTTTGGACACACAGGGAAAATGTTGAATAACTCATAGTAAACCATAAGGATAGACAACTGAAAATAACTGGGATGGATCAGGATACTAACTAGACTTCTGTAGAATGATAACAGATATACTGGGATTTGTCCTCCTTGAGGATAACAAACCTCCCTTTATTTCTATTCCTATCATTATAAACATTACCTCAGATAATGAAATTTAAGATCATTCAAAGGAGGATTGAAATCCCCAAGAATCAATTTAGACTCCACTTGGTACAGAGAATTACACAGAACATATCCTGTCAAACAGATATAAATTCTGTTTTTGTTTTCTTTTGCTCTCAACCCCTAAGTGCTCCTGAGTGTTCCATCACACTCAAGGAAATTGGAATGCTTAAATGGAAAATGAATTAATGAACAACTAACTTGTAAACTAAATAAATGTATTAAAATGCCCCCCCCCCCCTTAAAGGGCAAGCCCAGAAGATATGTCAGGGCTTACTATTACAATATCTTGTCTCCTGTGGACCTTTGGCACTGGCTAAGTAATCTTGGTGTTCCTAAGAATTAAAGAAATAGAGAGACTGATACATGCTTGTCCTATCTCTATATGCAGGAAAATTACAATTACATTAAGGAAAGATAACCTTTCATCATACCAATAGACTCATGCTCAATCAACCAGTATTCAGACTATAGACAACTTACATATTCAGAATACCTTGAATGAAAGGATAGCCAGGTCTTCTTGAGGAAACCTTATGAGTACATATACAGCTTTCTGGAGAAACCCACCATTAAGTCTCTTACCATTTGACACATTATAAGAATGGCCCTGCATGCCAGAAGAGGGCACCACATCTCATTACGGATGGTTGTGAGCCACCATGTGGTTGCTGGGAATTGAACTCAGGACCTCTGGAAGAACAGTCAGTGCTCTTAACCTCTGAGCCATCTCTCCAGCCCTCCAGGAATCCACAATGATACATCCTCTGTAGACTGCTGGCAATGGTTGAGAGAAAGCCTGATCTGACCTAGTCCGGTGGTCAGATGGCTAAACACCCTAACTGTCATGCTGGAACTCTCATCCAATAACTGATGGAAGTGGATGCAGAGATGCTCAGCCAGGCCCCAGGTGGAGCTCCAGGTGTCCAATTGTCAAGAAAGAGGAGGGACTGTAAGAGCATGAATTGTTGAGGCCAAGATTGCAAAAAGCACAGGGACAAATAGCCAAACTAATGGAAACGCATGAATTAAGAACCAAAGGCTGTGGAGCCCCCAGCTGGACCAGGCCCTCTGGATAAGTGAGAAAATTGAATAGCTTGAACTGTTTGGGAGGCACCTAGGCTGTGGGACCAGGACCTGTCCTTAGTGCATGAGCTGGCTGTTTGGAACCTTGGTCTTACACAGGGACACATGCTCAGCCTGGAAGGAGGGGACTGGACCTGCCTGTACAGAATCCACCAGGTTTAAATAAATCCCCAGGGGAGTCTTGTCCTGAGGAGGTGGGAATGGAGGGGAGGGCGATGGGGGAAGGGGAGGGTGGGGGTGGAAGGGGGGAGAACAGGGGAACCCATGGCTGATGTGTAAAATTAAAACACAAATGGAATAATAAAAATAATAATAATAATAATAATAATAATAATAATAATAATAATAAAAGAATGGCACCAGCACATCCGAAGAGATTTTCTACATGTTTACCTGATGGGAATTATGGCCATTGATTAGGTTACTATACTTTGGGTAAAAGGAAATAATTAGAATTTTGATGGCCTACAAAATACTAGGTTTGAATTGACGCAGATTCCTCCCTTGAAGGGAATACAACATTCAGTTTCCATCTTGGTAACTGAAAGGGCTATTCTTGCCATCTGTCAAACAGGTGGAAGTCTTGACTTTGGACACCTGAGGCTTTAAATCACTTCTGTTTTACACTTCTGTTTCTTATGGAGTCATCTCAGTGTTTGAAGGAGCCCAGAAGAGATGCCTTAGTAGTCTCTCTCTCTCTCTCTCTCTCTCTCTCTCTCTCTCTCTCTCTCTCTCTCTCTTTGTACTTCTTCTTCCTGTTCTTGTTCTTCTTATTCTCCTCCTCTCCCTCCTTCCCCTTCTCTCCCTCTTCTTCAGCAAATCTTACCTGCATGCACCACCACCACTAACTCATGTTTTAATTGAACCTAGTGAAGGAATACTTAGCAGGGAGGATTATACTTGGAAAAGTATCAAGGAGTGTAAGCACTGAGTTATTTTTGGAGGAAAAAGCTTAATTACTTCACACAGCCTAAATCTTTGACTAGGACTCCTTCAGGGATGGCAGAGTGATCATCATGGACTCTCAACTGTAAAGAACAGTGACTCTCCCTGTGAGAGATGATGAGTGAAGACTCAGTGATTGCCTATGACACAGTTTAAAAAAAAAAACACACATGGACTTTGAACTAGAAGACAGGCCTCCTAGGATGAAGATATAATTTCTAAGGAGCAACAGCCATATCGGCATGTTTCAGGAAAACAGGAATATGTTTCAACATCTCTTAGCATTTGTATCCATTGTATCCAAGTAGATGAACTCATGTGGTGGTATTGTGTTCCCCAAAATACTGTGCACACTAATAAGCTTATCTAAGAGAACAGGACAGCCAGAATATTAAACTTAGAGGTTAGGCCATGGTAGGACACACCTTTAATCCCAGCACTCAGAAGGCACAGCCAGGTGGAGCTCTGTGAGTTCAAGGTCACATTGGAAACAGCCAGGCATGGTGACACACACCTTTAATCTCAGGGAGTGATGGCAAAACCAGAAAGATATATAAGGCCTGAAGACCAAAAACTAGAAGCATTTTGGCTGGTTAAGCTTTCAGGCTTTGAGGACCAGTTCAGCTGAGATTCATTCAGGATGAGGACTCAGAGGCTTCCAGTCGAGGAAACAGGATCAGCTGAGGAACTGGCAAGGTGAGGTAGTTGTGGCTAGTTCTGCTTCTATGATCTTCCAGCATTCACCCCAATAATTGGGCTCAGGTTGGATTTTATTAATAAGAGCCTCTAAGATTCATGCTACAAACTCATGTACATTAAACTCCTTTTTTTCAGAATAAAATTTATCTTATATTTTTAAATATGTATATTTTTATTTATTTATTTATTTTATTATTATTATTATTATGTGTTTTAATTTTATACATCAGCCATGGGTTCCCCTGTCCTCCCCCTCCCGTCCCCACTCCCTTTTTCCCTCTCCATTCCCACCTCCTCCAGGACCAAGACACCCCTGGGGATTCATTTAAACCTGGTGGATTCAGTACAGGCAGGTCCAGTCCCCTCCTTCCAGACTGAGCATGTGTCCCTGTGTAAGCCCAAGGTTTCAAACAGCCAGCTCATGCACTAAGGACAGATCCTGGTCCCACAGCCTGGGTGCCTCCCAAACAGATCAAGCTATTCAATTGTCTCACTTATCCAGAGGGTCTGATCTAGCTTGGGGCTCCTCAGCCGTTGGTTCATAATTCATGTGCTTCCATTCGTTTGGCTATTTGTCCCTGTGCTTTTTGCAATCTTGGATTCAACAATTCACGCTCTTGGACACCAGGAGCTCCACCTGGGGCCTGGCTGAGGATCTCTGCATCCACTTCTATCAGTTATTGGATGAGAGTTCCAAGACGACTGTTAGGGTGTTTAGTCATCCGATCACCAGAGTAGGTCAGATCAGGCCCTCCCTCGACCACTGCCAACAGTCTACAGAGGATATATCATTGTGGATTTCTGGGGACCTCTCAAGCACTCTGCCTATTCCTGTTCTCATGTGGTCTTCATTTATCATGGTCTGTCATTCCTCATTCTCCCTTTCTGTTCTTGATCCAGCTGGGATCTCCTGCTCCCCTAAGTTTTCTTTTCTTCTTCAAATCTTGCCCTTCATTACTCCCACTGTTGTCCAGGTTGTTCATGTAGATCTCATCCATTTCTCTGTCATTGGGTGATCCCTGTGTCTTTCCTAGGGTCCCGTTTTCTAGGTAGCCTCGCTGGAGTTGTGGAGCAGTCTAGTCATCTTTGTTTTACATCTAGTATCCTCCTATGAGTGAGTACATACCATGTTTGTCCTTCTGAGTCTGGGTTACCTCACTCAGGATGATTGTTTCTAGATCCATCCATTTGCCTGCAAACCTCATGATGTCATTGTTTTTCTTTGCTGAGTAGTACTCCATTGTGTATATGTACCATATTTTCTTTATCCATTCTTCACTTGAAGGGCTTCTAGGTTGTTTCCAGGTTCTGGCTATTACAAACAAAGCTGATATGAACATAGCTGAGCAAATGCCCTTGTGGTATGATTGAGCATTCCTTGGGTATATGCCCAAGAGTGCTACAGCTGGGTCTTGGAGGAGATGGATTCCCAGTTTTCTAAGGAAGCACCATATTGATTTCCAAAGTGGCTGTACAAGTTTGCCTTCCCACCAGCAGTGGAGTAGAGTTCCCCTTGCTCCACATCCACAGAGAAACTTTTGTAGAGCAAAGGACAGGGCCAACAAGACAAAGCGACAGCCTATAGAATGGAAAAAGCTCTTCACCAACCCCACATCTGACAGAGGGCTGATATCCAGAATATATGAAGAACTCCATGGAGGGGAGGGGCTTGGGGGAAGGTGGGGGTGCGGGCGGGAGGGGGGAGGACAGGGGAACCCATGCCTGATGTATAAAATTAAAACACATAATAAGAAAATAAATAAATAAATAAATAAATAAATAAATAAATAAATAAAATAATAATAAAGAACTCAAGAAATTAGGCATCAAAATGCCCAACAGTCCAATTAAGAAATGGGCTATAGAATTAAACAGAGAATTCTCCACAGAGGAAGTTCAAATGGCTGAAAGACATTTAAGGAATTGCTCAACATCCATAATTATCCGGGAAATGCAAATCAAAACGACTCTTAGATACCACCTTACACCTGTCAGAGTGGCTAAGATCATTAAACTCTTTACATGTGTTCTCTCTTTGAACCTCACAAATCACCGTAAATGCTGTTATTAGAGTCACTTCACAAAAGGAGCTATAGAGCTGAGAGATAAAGAAATCTTGCCACTTCCATCCAGCTTCTACTAAATGACATGAAAAAGACGTTTTACTCTTTGTGAAATCATTATTAAATTTTTACAATTCAGTGTGTTATCTGATTTTATTCTCTCATCATATATGTTTAATACCTATAATTGGGGTGTAAGTAAAGATAATTTAGAAATCTGAGTGCAGTTTGAAATTTTTGTTTGAAAATGTTTACCAGTTTCACTGTTAGAAGCTTTCCTTTTAATGATTAATTTAAGGTTTTTAGACATATAGAAAAAGTTGTTGCATTATTGATTGATTTATTTTTATATTTTATTTTTAACAGTTTTCCAGATTCCTTCCATATGGCAATGCTGTTCTAGTTAATAATGCAGGGAAAAGGTCACCTTTTTGTCTCTGTGCTAAGATCATTACTTAAACATGATTAAATATAGGCTTTCCTTTTCTATGTTTTCATACCTACAATTTCATATAATGGATTTAATTTTTGCTTAAGACTTATTCCTAGTAATTTTATAATTAATTATAAACCTAAGTCCTTAAGGCTATACAGAAAAAATATTAAACAATTATTTTCATTGAAACAAGGTACTAGTTTGGGAGCTTCATGCATGTGTCAAAATTTTTTCTCTAAAGATAATTTAATATCTGAGGGAAATAGGAAAAATATTAATATTATGAGTTAGAACATGGTGAAGTTTTATATTTGTTGTAAACATTCTAATCTAGAACTTTCTATGTCTTTTGATACAATATAAAGGACTTTCATGATCCTATTGTTCACTTTAGTTTCTTATAGAGAAACTTCATAAATATTCACTAATTACTAATCAAATTACTAAACTTGAATGAAGAATAATTTTTCTAAACACCTCTTTGGAAACGACTTCCACACTTGATCTTAGCCAAAAGGTGAGAGAATCGATGGAAATGACTTCCAAACCCTGAAACTATTGTGTCAACTTATGGTCTGAGCTTCATCCTGCTATCAACAGTGACCTTTGTAGGCAGAACCCAGCATGCATCTGTGTGCCACTATTTCAGGGCACTGGTAAGACCAACTGCCCCACATTTATGCCTTGCAACCTGTTGTGGTCTCTGAACTCAATTATCAGAGATTTATTTGTTTGTTTCCCAGACTCTCTCTTCAGTGCTCTGAATCACTGTCAGAATGCAAATAGCCTTTGGATTGTGAACTCTAAAATATCTTGCAATGAGTCTGAAGCTTCTTCTTCTTCTTTTTTTTAAGAAATCTATGTCTCCTAGATAAATAAAAGCAAATAGTTTTATAGCCATTTTATTTACATTTCTGCCTGTGTCCTTGCAATATTAAGGAAGATATTTTTTTCTCAAACATCTACTTGAATTTTCCACTGTCTCCTGATACTTCAAAAATGAGAAACAAAATAAATAACTTACAGGGTTTATTTTATACCTGAAAGCTTACAACTTATTTCCCAACTCGCAGCGTTTACTGTTTAATATGATGTTAAGCTTGTTATTATTAAATGAATAAGCAGACACAGTAAGACAAGTTCTGCATGATGTCACATATGTGATGTAAACATTTAAATGTAAATAATAGGAGTTCCTAAATTGAAGTCGAAGGCTCCCATGTTTCTTTCCATGAAGGCAATTTCAATAAAAACATTGATTTTTTTTAATTAAAAAGAAATGAAAAACAAAGAAAGATGCTCAGAAAACTCATACCCAAACAAAATAAAATAAGATTCCATTAACTATAAGCTTAAATGAAAATAAAAATGAAAAAGTAATTATTCATTATTTATTCTCTATGATTCACCTTCAAAACAGCAATAGAACAGTTTTGAGTGTCTGTGTATATGTGTGATATATGGGTACCCATATGTGAACACATGCATGTCAAGAACTGTGATCAACGTTATATGTCTCTATCAATTGCCCTCCACCACCTTTTGACCCAGGATCTTTCACTCAGCCTGGAGCTCACAATTCAAATCTGTCCTGCCAGCATCCAAGATACTCTCCTTTCTACCTCACCACTGCTGGGAGTATTGGTACACACTGTAGTACCTGGCTTTTTTCTTGACTGCTGGGAATTTGAATTCAGGTCCCTATCTTACTTGACAAAAGATTTATCATCTGAAGCATAAGTCTTTAAGAGTTGGGCAGCATGAAGACTTGTGCTTGGATCCCAGAAACCACTGAAAAAAAATTGGATCTGATGGCATGACTCTGACATCCCATCATTGAGGAAGCAGAAATAGGAGAATCTCTGAAGATTGTCAGCCAACCAGTCTAGCTGAAACACCACCAGGATCAATGAATGATCAATTCTCATAAAATAATGTGGGCACTAATACAGGAAGATACATGACACTAGCTTCTGGCCTCTGTACACAATGGCATAGCAAGTACAACACACATAAACATATGCACAATTATATATCACACACGTACATACATTTGAGACAACAATGGAAGTCACCTGATCACCACTTCTGCCCTCTACAAGCAAACCTATGGAGAACGCATACACACACACACACACACACACACACACACACACACACACAAACATACACACACACTATACACTATGCTTATACAAATAAGTACATAAAAATGCAATAAATGCACTTTCTTTTTGAAATTTCAATGTTTAAATTCCAAACATTTAAAAGTGACTTTATTTCTATACATGTGCCACTGCTTACTGTTTTTTTTTCCTCACCCAAGCTTTGTAGTTTGATTGTTGTTAGCATTTTGATAAGAAATAGTGACCCGAGGATTATCTTTCTTAGAGTAAATATGATTCTACTTCTGCTCCAGGAAGAATTCTGAAGACTGAATAAGCAGATCTCAGTCTTATAGAGGAATCATTCAATGTGAAATTGAATAGATGTTCAGATAATAACAAAACATATCTTCTTAGAAACTGAATTCAATATATCCAAACCACTTCCTTACCACCTCACCCAAGCTGTCATAGCAGCATTTATCTGATACATTATGAACATTATTCTAGAGAACTTTGTATTTTATTTCAGCAGTTCTTGTCTTTGTACTGTATATAGGAAGTTTGTGTTCTCATTTGAAAAAAAAATGAGATATTGGAAATAAAACACTATAACAACCAAGCAAACTGGATTATAGTAGATATTAATAATTTTTTCCTTATCACTCACTTTCACTTTCAAGTATCAAGTACACCTGAACTTTTATATTCAGCAGCAGTCAATTGTACAATCTTACTTCTATGCAAGAAAATTTAATTTTATTTCTGGATTTTATTAAAATAAACACACACAAACACACACACACACACACACACACACACACACACACACTTGCATAAAGCAAGTAGATTTTTGGATCCTGAATTGATTCACTATATTTTAACTATCCAGATTATTTTTAATTGTTATAACAAAGCACCATGACTAAGGCAACATAAGAAATAAGAGCTAAGAGAGGCTCCAGACAGTAAGTCTCTGGTCATCATGGCAGGATCATGACAAATGGAACTAGGCATTGTACTGGAGACTTAGCTGAGAACTCACATCCTTATTCAAAGTAGGTGTTGGGGCAGGGAGCAGAGAAAAGACTTGGGATGGCATGGGTTTTGAAACCACAAAGCCCATCTCTAATGACACACATCCTCCAACAAAGCAACACCTCTCACCTCTGCTCAAACTATATTGATTTTACAAAACAATACATCTAATAAAATACATAGAAATATAAAAAAGGACTCACAAATTTATGATCCTAATTTAAAAACAAACAAACAACAATAATAATAATGCTTGTTTTATCAAGTGTGTGACAATGTGGCTATTTTATTTACAAAATTAGCATATATCCTTGTTTAGGATTTATTCAGAAAGCACTCTGGTATGATTTACATTGATGATATAAAGTTAATATTGCCAGTATACTAAAAAGCAATCAAGTTTGAATATTTGTTTTTCACTTATACAATGGAATTTTGCATACTGGTAACCATAAGATGTATAATTATCTATACTGGGAGGCATTGTTTATAATAGGAAACGTATCAAACACAATGTATACAGTCATTAGCTAGGAGTTTATCTCATTCTGTAATCAATAGAATGTCATGTAGTTCATAAAACTTCTTTGGATATCTAAGCAAAAATGGTAATGTGCTAAATATTCTTATTTAGTGATTTAGGAGAAAAGAATAATGGGAAGCAGTCCTTTTGATTTTTCATTTGAGTGCAAAATTGAGGCATATACAAGATTAAGAATAAAGACATATTTAATAAACATGTTAAATAAGTAGGTATCTACTGACAGAAAACACTGTCAGTCAGGAACTTAGAAAGAAGGCAGATGGACTTTGAAAGTTTCTAGCTTTTTCTTTTTAAATAGATGGTATCAGGTAGTCCAGGCTACTGTCAAATTTACTATGTAAGCTAAAGATGACTTCACACTCCTGATCCCTTTTCCTCTAACATCATTCAGTGGCTGAAATTGTGAACATATATTACCATGCATGTGTGTGTTCAAAATATAAGAGGATTCAAGACTGACTCCTTGGTACACACTGTCACACTTATAAGCCTCACTTTCCCTATGTGGAAATTCAAACAATCCATTCTGGTTATTAAATAGTGGACAGCATGAATGATATGTTGTCATAAAAATAAATTTTGTTCATATTTAATATTAGACATGTAATAGTTTCAATTTTCTATAACCTATATGCTGTCATGACAATATTTTCTCAATATCTTTGCATTTGAGCACAGAGTTTAAATTAATTCAAAGATAATACTCAGTTCTGGGGTGTTACAAATAAACCTGATAATGTTTTCTGTTTGTGTACCTTATGTCGGAATTTTTTTTATATATTTTATATTTTATCATACTGCTTTCCAATATATGATATCTTACTAAAACCACCCTTTGGTACATGGTAAAATAAAGGATTGTTATTTGCTGTAGGATGTACTGTATGTTAAATGTGTTGCTCTGATTGGTTAATAAATAAAACACTGATCGGCCAGTAGCCAGGCAGGACAAGGAGAGAAGAGAATTCTGGGAAGTGGAAGGCTGAGGCAGGGAGACATGTCAGCCACCGCCATGACAAGGGAAATGTAAGGTACCAGTAAGCCAAGAGCCACATGGCAAAGTATAGATTAATAGAAATGGGTTAATTTAAGATAGAAGAAGTAGATAACAAGAAGCCTGCCATGACCATACAGTTTGTAAGCAATATAAGTCTCTGTGTGTTTACTCAGTTGGGTCTGAGCAAATGTGTGACTGGCAGGTGAGAGAGATTTGTCCTAACCTAGGCCAGGCAGGACCAGAAAACTCTAGCTACAGTTATTATATTATATGTCAATAATGGCATAGCCTATGACATCATGTCATGATAGATACTCAGATTTGTCAAAAGTAGGGATTTTATGAGTTGATAATATTTATTCTGAGTTTATTAGATGCTAAGCACTATTCTACTTTCATTTATAGAAAATGATATATTTAATCCGTAAAAAGAAAAAAATGATGAGGTTTTCTGGATAACCATATATTACAGGTGAGATACAAAAACTGAGACTTAGAGTAGATTTTCTAGTCATGTAAGAAGTTTGTGGCAGGTTCGTTCTGAATCAGGTCTATTTAATCTCCACTCACAGATTATTTTTTTAATGTGATGAAAGTTGCATATATGTGTGTGTGTGTGTGTGTGTGTGTGTGTGTATATATATATATATATACATATATATGTATTTATTCTGGGAAGCCTTGGAAGCTGTATAAAGTGTACTATAGGAAGTGATGGACCATCACTCTTTTCCATTCTGCCTTTCTTCTGAGAGTCAGGTTTCTCTTCAAATGTATGAAAAGCACACCAATTTTACAATGTTCATTCAAAACAGAGATCAGTGTTCGATTTGGACTTAAGTTATCTTATATTTCTGTATTTTTATGTTTCAGGAACTTAAAAAAGATCAAATGTGTAAGAAATTAGATATTTAATTGGTTTTGTATATTTGCTATCTTAATAAAAATTGTTTTAGTTAATGTAACATCTTATGCTTTCAGTCCTTCTCTATTGTTTCATTTCTGAAGAAAATGAATGAAATGCTTTGTGTGATTGAATATTTCTTTATAATGTTTACCTCCTGCTATTTATTTCTTCTACATAAACACTTCACATATTCTAAACAACCCTTAACCAATTATAATCCTTATTTTGTATATGTTTCCTTTGTTTTGATCGTATTTGTTTACTTCTTCTAACCATATACACCTAAAATTATAATTTCCTGTGTCTGTTCGTCCTATTAAACTGCATTTTAAGGTCAAGGAGCAAATAAAAACTATAAATCTCAAACCACTTATTGCAATGTCAAATACCAGGAATGCACAATAAATATGAGAAGGTGACAGACAGGCCAGGATTGGGAGCCAAGAACTAAGATGAGAACAATGGGAACCTGGTATATCCTAATGCCTAAGAAACCTGCCTTTCCCCTCTATGCGAGGTCAGGAAATCAAGTTTCAGGTTCCTCAGTTCTTTGTCACACTCATTTGTGTAATGCAAGGGGCATGGTGCTTAATATTGATTTTTCTCTGATGGGTGCTTAATGAGCATAGTTATGCCTATGTGATAGATGAGACAAGTGACCTGCCAAGGTGGCATTGGGAAAAAGAAATGCATCTGTACAGAGGTAAAAACAATTACAATGAAATATGCTTAGTAGGGTTTGCCAGTGTTTGCTGAGTCAAACTCTAAGTAGGAGGAGAAGGAAGAAAATGGATTGTAAAGAGAGATCAGCATGTCATGTTGGAGTCTGTTTGATTTCTGAGTCGTGGTTTCAAGATAATTATATTATTTCTATCAGTGGCAACACTAAGGTTACTTGGTCTGTATACTCATGATTATAATATTAAATGTGCTGCATTAGCTGAAAACAGTGTTGGATATTCTATTCTCTGCATTCTGTGATGAGAGTCAAAGAGTTTTTAATCTAAATACTATCTGAACAGCAGCATTTTTTCTCACTAAATATGATAAATAATGTTGGTCAGATGAAAATTGTAGTGTTCAAAATTCTAATTTTAATAATTAATATCAGTCAGCAAGAATTTTATATTAAAAATTCTTCCTTAATGACATCTCACTGTAAACTAGGAACATAATTTGCATATGAAAAATTAGTAAAATAACAAATTTTTTCATTAATACTTTTAAATAATTTAAATATGACTTTGTGCTATTATTAAATGTTGTTTCATACATGGGCTAAATGTGAATTTGAGAACACTTAAAGCCAAAATTCATCTTAATTGCATGATTAAAAATTAAACAAAAAATATGACTAATTAGAATGTGCTATGAGACATAAGTCATCACCCCCTTACCCCTAGTAGGAATTTCACAGAAGTAGTCTCCACACTTTCTTAATTCCATTTTCAATCTAATCTGATACTATTCCTCCTTCTCAGCCTATTATGCTAAAGTCATTTATTAGTTTTAACCTGAAGTCATTTAGTTTTGACTTGCAACTACTGAAATGACTTGTAGGGAACTTCAATGTTTATTTTGAAAAGGGTGTAAGGTTAAGGTTGAAATTCTTCACACATTTTCATTGTCAAGAGTTATGTAAATTAATTGGGTTCAAACAGATGACCTTGATATTTGAGGGAAGCCAACAAATGAAGGTACTGATGTTTGCTCAGGCTCACTGCCTCCGGGAAACCACACAGCTTACCTTTCCAGGAAGTACAGGCTACCAGGAGGTAGAGTGTGCAGTTTGGTCACAATCAAAAACAAAATTGCTATTAATAATAACCAGGCTGCTCCCAGCAGGTGGCATGGAATGATCAAACTCAACTTGCTGATTCTTTATCCGATAAAACACTATTACTCGTTACTGTGCACGTGGCAATGTGCAGAGAAGATGAAACACAAGAGATCACGAGGAAAAAAAAAAACCTAGTTAACTGTATTTCATAAGAAGTGACCAGAGTTGATGTATTATACTAGATTAATGAATGCTGGGGCTTCGTTCCAATGTAGACTTGTTAGAGACCAGAACTTTCCAAGCAGAACACCAACATCATGGGAAATAACACCAGTCTGAACAGATGGGGCTACATTAAAATTAAACACAAAAACTATATACAGCAAAGGAGACAATCATTAGAGAAAACAGACAGCATACAGAATGGGAGAAAGTCTTTTCCAGTTTCACATCAAAGAAGGGGCTAATATCCAGAATTAACAAAGAACTACCAAAATTATGTACCAAAGATATAAAACTACCAATCAACAAATGGGTAAATAATAAATGGGTAACAACCAATAATTACTTTAAAATATCTTAAGTGACCATACCAATCATGGAAATGTAAATTAAACTACATGGAGGGACCTCATCAAGGCCGTTGGATAATTATTATCAACAAACTGTGTAGCAGGAATCTTAAAGAGTCTTATTTAATAAAATCAAACCTGAGGCTAGTTATTGGGGTGAATGCTGGAAGATCAGAGAAACAGAACAAGCCACAGCTTCCTTGCCTCAACAGTTCCTCAGCTGATCCTGTTTCCTTAGACTGGAAGCCTCTGAGTCCTTATCAAAATGAATCTCAGCTGAACTGCTGCTCAAAGCCTAAAAGCTTAACCAGCCAAATGCTTCTAGTTTCTGCTCTTCACGCCTTATATATCTTTCTGCTTTCCACCATCACTCCCTTGAATTAAAGCAATGAGTCACCATGCTTGGCTGTATCCTTGAACAGATAGATTTCTGCCTCTGGAATGCTAGGATTAAAGGCATGTGCTACCACTGCCTAACCTCTATGTTTAATATTGTGGCTGTTCTGTCTCTGACCCCAGATAAGTTTATTAGGGTGCACAATATTTTGGGGAACACAATACCACCACATTTCCCCTTTTATGTCTAAAATTAAAAAAACATAATTAATATAAGAAAAACTATCCAATAAATATATACAATATATAGAGTCAATAGTTACATTAACAATGTCTAGTCCACTAACATTTGACAGATTCCATTATAAACTCCATTATGTATGTTAACAATGTCCAGTCCAGTAACATTTGATTAACTCAAACAAATTTAAAATAAGTAGTTCCTTTTTAAATGTAGATTCAATAACTGACCTTTTTATCTTATCATGTCCATATTATATCTTTTTTATTTTCATAATAGATTCAGTAGTCTACCTTTTGTCATTTTTATATCTTCTCCTTTTTCTTTTTACAGTAGATTCAGTGATCTACCCATTTATCCTATTATTCTTTATCTTTTTTCTCAGAGTAGATTCATATCTACCTCATGTCTATATTTTCTTTTTACTTCTTTTTTAAACAAAAACTATGAATCCAATCTCCTTGTTCATCTTTTTCCTGATCATTAAAAATTAACAATTTGTAACCAACCATCATAAACAATAACAACCAAAAACCTCCCATCCCACCTCTTGGAAATGTGGGTGTTGTTACTTTAAAATTACTTCCTGCTTTCTAGGGATGAAGACATCTTTAGGGGATCCTGAACAGAAAATTTTGGGGTAAATTGTCAAGTCCTGTATCATTTTTTCAGTCTCTGCATAATAGGAAAGTTCAGGGCTTGTCCCAAGTCTGTCAGGCTGGATCATCTCAGATAGCCACCTTGAAATTGTCCTGAGCAGTTTGTAGTCCAAAGTCGATCTTTCCATGGTTTTAATCAGCTTACTGGCTTTATCATAGTCCATGTGGAATCATCATTGTGGGATCCCGACACTTTTTGAAGATTTCAAAGTCACTGTGAAGCATGGTCATGGTTCCCTGTAGACCTTATTTGTTTATTCATTTATGTATTAATTTATTTATTTATTCATTCATTCATTTATTTATTTATTTAGCCTCCTCTGTGGTTTAGAGTAATCACAGTCTGATAAATGTCTGTCTCTCGGAACCATGAACGTTCTTTCCTAGAAGAGAAAATCTTCACAGCCATTTCTTCCCACCATTTGTCTTGCCAAACTTTTCCAAACTGACCTTTGTCAATGCTTTCTTGTAATACAATGGTCCTGGCAATTCTTCTCTGTACAAGCAGTAGTAAACCCTTCATCCCAGGTAGCAGCATCACCACAGTCACCAACACGATGAGAAGGAGCCAGCAACTCAGAGCAGTAGCTGCTGTCTCCGTAGTCCCACTGCCACTGTTTGTACCTCGACCCTAGCCAAAGCTTCTCTTAGGTTGGCCTCAAACTCGGGATCCTCCTGCCTCTGCCTTCTTCAGTAAATCCTACCAGTGTGCGCCACCACAACCGGCCAAGTGTAGCTCACGTCTGAGCTGGGGCTTGCAAGGCCACAGGCAGGTTGTTTTTTCTCAAATTCATACCATGAATATTGGACGCCAGATGTACCAGGAATCTTAACAGGTCTTATTAATAAGATCAAACCTGAGGCCAGTTATTGGGGTTAATGCTGGAAGATCAGAGAGACAGAACAAACAGCTTCCTCACCTTGCCTGTTCCTCAGCTGATCCTGTTTCCTCAGACTGGAAGCTTCTGAGTCCTCATCCAGAATGAATCTCAGCTGAACTGTTGCTCCATAGCCTGAATGCTTAACCAGCCAAATGCTTAACCAGGAAATGCTTCTAGTTTCTGATCCTTATGCCCTAAAACTGGACAATGTAACTTGGAAAGGAGGTGGAGCAAAGGAATCTTCATCCATTGTTTGTGAGGAAACATTAGTTTCCTTTATGGATATTAGTTTGGAAAATTGTCAAAAAATAAAATAGAATAACATATAACCTTGCTATTTCATTCCTGGGAAAAACTCTAGAGATCTATATATCCTACCATAGAGATATGTGTAAACAACAAATGGATAATGAAAATTATATATATTTTTATATACATATATATTATGTAATTTATGTATACATGTATATAAATTGGTAATATATGTAATATTTGCATACATATAAATACAGAATAATACAGGCAGTTATAATAAATTGATTTAAAATTGGCCAGGAAAATGGATAGCTGTACAATAATATAATATTAAGTGAAGTCACACTATCCAAGAAAGAAAAAAATTCACATTCTCTCTCAACTGTGTAATCTATCCAACAATATACCCAAATGTACATGAGAGTAGTCTATAACATGAAGAAGAGAAAAAGAAAAACTAAAGTTGTAACAGAGATACTGATTTTCTAATTCTGTCATAGTGTTTTTTTGGTGATGATTAAGTCATAAAATATAATGTGAAGCTTTACAACTTCATGTTTGATTCCAAATTCTCACCATATATAAGTTCATTAAGCTGTACAGACTTTGGTCATGGTTAATTTGGATATTTGATGCTCTTACTTATTTGCAAGGGTTTTTTTTTGTTTGTTTGTTTGTTTTGTAATTGCCACAAAGTTTTAAAAAGTGAAGGAAACTGCTTTAGTATAGCAGACTAGTGAATGTTGGGGCTTCTTCTGGAGTGAGCATCATTGCGTACACCCATTTTTCTTACTTGTCATTAATGATGAAAGAATACTGACATGTTTGAAATTAGTGTGTTTATTCTTCTTTCCCAATATACTAATTTGCTTTCATTGCTTTTCAACTTTGTTATTTGAGATTGGCTGGAAAACCCTTATTGTTTCATAATAAGAAAGCATAAAGTTTGCCAGATGTATTTATGAAGTAATTGTAGGTATGTCCGATAACACAACTTTTTATACATGTTAATACTGAGAGGGAAATGTAGTAGAAAAGAGAATGACTCCCAAATGCTCATGTCCACATCCATGCATGTTACCATTGTTCTTTACTGACAGTCCCCCTATTTCAAGTATGCACACTGACATATATGTATACCTAGAAAGAGAGAGCGACTTAACTAGAAATGTTAATTGAAGATATGGAAGTCTACAAAGTTTTTATAGTATCCGGAAACAGGTAGGTAATGCTGGATTATCCAAGCTGTCCTCAAACTTCAATCTCCCTGCCACTGCATAAAGGATATTTATAAATAGAAATAATTTTTTTAAAATAATAAATTATGTATAATGTATTTAGTTGTGTGGTTTATATTAGAGGAACTTTAGAATAATTTATGAAAACTTAGTAAAATATGTACTATAAAAACACAAGAGACTAACATTGTGACTATAACAATGTTAAAGAAGACTACAAAGAGAGCAATGCTAGACAGATTTCAAGAGGGACAGTTTTTAACAATGGTAACTTCCACTTTTTAAGACACATAAAAATTACAGGTAAGGTATACATATAGATATGCACATATATAAGAATAAATAACAATTCAATGATAATTGAAAATATATCATTTCAACACCAGGTAAAATAAAAAATGAATATTATTAAGACTGAAAATTATCAACTATTTGTAATATATATATATATATATATATATATATATATATATATATATATCATACCACCATCAACAGAAAATAAATTCCTTATCCAGAAAAACTGTCATATAATAAAATCAGATGTGCAAAAGAAAGAATAATGAAATAATACAGAACATTTTTTCAACTAGGAAAGACTAGACTCACACTATGTGTTGACATCAGTAGGAAATTATAATGGTAATTAAAATAATTTGTGATGAACATAAAAAGACTATGTATTGAAGTGGTGCAACATGCATTTAATTGGATCAAAGAGGGAAATCAATTACTGCTAAATGTCTATGTTAAAAAAGTGGAATGATTAGGAGTAACTGAGTTGATTTTCACCTAAACACAAAGGAAAGGCAGGGAGGGTACAGTAAAGACTGGAGCAGAAGTAAAATGGAGAGAATAACTAATTGAAACAGTTTGTTTCTAAAAAGTTCTGCAGGTTTGATGAGTTATTAGTTAGAATGACGTGGAGAAAAGGGAGCAGAGCTGAGTTACTGAAATAAAAAACAAAAGAGGCAAATTACTACTCCTCTGAATGAAAAATAAGAATAATGGTGGTGCCATGCAGGTCTGTATCTACAGATGCTAGAGAAATGCTCAGGCCATGAAGTAGTAGTTGTACCAGCATAAATACCTCAGTTCAGCCATCCCTTCAAAATAAATCAAATAGAGTAGAACTCATTTATAAACTTAGTGCTAGGAAGCCAGTGAGAGGAGGGTTCCCTAGGATTTGCTGGCTAGCCAGCCTAGTTCAATCAGCTCGGTTGGAGACCCTTTTTCACAACATAAGGTGAAAAGTAATAGAAAAAAGACAGCCAACCTCAAGCTCTGGCTTCCACATGTACGTATATACATGCATTCACACATGCAAACCAACATAAGCATCCATACATAAAATAAACATACACACAAGCACCGAGCACCACAGAGGGCAGAAAAAAATCTATGTCTACAATTTAGATAAGGATATTATAAAATGGAAAACTTAGAAACATAACTGATTGATAAAGTGTTCAAAATATGGCCAGATCCACACATTAGTCTCCATGAAGAAAAAGTCAGCACGACTATGCCTGTAAATGTTTGCCCCAATATAGTATCAGCAGAAAGGACAATTGAGGATACCTTCAAACTTTGAGTCTCAGGGAGAAAAACTGAAGAATATATATATTAAGAGATATGTTTCCCATAAATTAATATAGGCATGCACCCATGTATATATGTAATATATGATCATTTCAATCACACAGAGATTTTACTAAAATGAAAATACAGAGTAGTTTTATGAAAAATGAGGAAATATATTTTAAAGCAAGTATCAGTGAAAATACAGATCTAAACTTTATGAATAATCTATTCTCTAGAAGCTATTTCTTGCAGAAGTAAAACTTTTTTTTTATATCAGAAAAGCTCCCATTGAAGTGTGTGAGCAGCATCCCAGTAAGTTATGAATAAATAAAGACACACCATCAATCAGCCCATATTTCACTCTCCAAAGAAAACGTTCCTAAAATCTTAAAACCTTATGGTTTGGAAGCCTTTCAAATAAGTCATATATAAAATATAGTGTAACAATAATTTTTACTATATTTTTAAAATTAGTAATGTACCTTTCTTAAAGCTTTCCAATTCCAAAACTGTAAAAAAAAATCTGAGCAAATGCAGAGATTGACAGGACACTCTGTAATAATCTATCAAATTCAGAAGAAAGTAAACATGGGTTAGTTTTGAGAAAGACAGAGAAACCTTCCTTCATGATAGGAGTCAACACAATCACACTGCTATTATGAAGCATTGAACTGATGACAATCATCAAGTGTCGGTAAACACAGACACAAAAGTCATTGACAGCCCTGTCAGATGTTTACAGGAACATGGGATCTCCAGGGAATCCATAACTGTGCCTAAGGCTATTACTTCTTCCATTATGATTTTTCCTTTTTATTATGTCTGTGCATTGACTGAGTTTTCAGCAAAGGTCACAGAATAAGTTTAGTGCCCAACGGCATGCTTTTTAGAGTCCAAAGCAACTGTCAGAAGAACTAAGGATCTCTACTAACAAACTCACTCTACCTTTAGCTTCTTCAGCCCTTTGACACTGAGACCAAAAATAAATAAATTGTATAGTTGAAAGAACTGAGTTAATTGTTTCTCTCTTTAGAATAATATAGTGAAAGGAAGGTGGATTAAAACTGGTGTATCATGCATTGACTAAGTTATGAACTGAAGGACCTTTATTCTCCTTTTCCACTAATTTTTCTATTTATCGTAAAAAATGAATCCAACAAACAAAACAACAAAACACCTACTACATTCTACTGTGACCAATATTCTATGGTCCAAGTATGATTAAAGGTGAGTGACTTGTAAAAGATGGAATAGTATAATTTAATCTAGGTGTCAGTTTTATCATCCTCCCTCTCAAAATAAATAAATAAAATAAAGAAGGAAATGATGCAAAATTACAGCATAATGAGCAAAGTTAGAAAGCTAACCTGACAAATTCTTGCACAGATTGTTAAAGAGACATAAAAACAACTTATCAGTGCTAGCCATTAGTAACATGTAAGGTTGCTCCACCCTTGCCAAATGCCTTTATGAACTTAATTTTACAGTTCAGAGTAAAGAACAAGAAAAAGACAAATTATCAATTTCAAGAACTTCTTGAAATTCTCCATGTGAATCCTCCTGACACCTGGGACTATGTTTCTACTTCATGTTTTGTTTGTTTGTTTGTTTGGTTGGTTTTTAGACTATCATGCCTTCTAAGTTAGAAATTTTCAAGTTGGGCCAAAATTTAGAGTATCTTCCAGGAAATTGGGGGAAGTGCCATGTCTGTATTCTGTGCAGTGATTGTGTCACAGTTCCAAAGGAAAATGACTTTTAATGTATGTTACATACAAATGAGGATAAAAATAAAACACATACAAAAAGTACAATTTAAGGGATAGGATCCAGGAACACTTGCTAAATGGATGAGAATGTTCAAGTTCACCAGCTGAATTTAGGACAATTGGTTATACTGAAATAGAGTTATTGTGTGAACCATGACAGAAGAAGGCAATGGGAGGAAGTGGACAGTTGCATTCTTATCTTCAAATAACTTGTCCATATACCTGAAGGCATCCCTAAAACATATGGCTAGAAGTATGGGTAGTAAAAAGAAGAAAATCAATAGTAACACAAATAGCAATGGCAAAAAGAAAATAGAAAGCTGTGACAAATAGACACAGGCTACAGTCTTGTAACAGTAGTAATTCTGTGTTGACTGAACTTTCTAAATCATAGTGATTAGATATATGGTGTACTATAGTTGGGTAGCTTATATTCAAAAATTAATAAACACAGGAACTGTTCAAAAGTTTTAACAGATCTGTCTTATCACTGTGTATTCTCATTGTTCTCTTCTGTAAGATGTAGGGTATTAAGCATCATATTTTACAACTCACTGCCAACAGTCATTGCCAAGTATATTTCTGAAAAAAAATATCTTTGGGAGGTGGAGCAAAATCCTAGGGACTGTCATGACTGCATAATGGATTTATTATGACTCCATATGATAAAAGTCATTTTTTACTTGAAAATGAGAGAGGGTTAAAATCTCTTAAGACCTTGAATTATTATTGGTTCATGTTCAAGGCTGATGCATGTCATTGGCTCAAAAATATCTAAAACAGAACTGTCATGAAAAATCTTTCCTTCTTTGTTCATATAAGTATCTACAGACTTTTATAATAAAAATATTGAAGAAAATAAAGGCTGTGAAATGAGCCAGGCTCAGAAAGACAAATGTTTTCTCCAATATGTAAAGATGACCTGTCAATTGTCATATACCTGTATGTACAAGGAGGTGAGTGCAGGTACATATAAAGATAACCATGAGATGGAGAAAAAGAGGGTCTTTCATATTGGGTAGATTGTGCTATGGATATGTGATAGTTAATACTAGAGGCAAAGGGTCGCAGCAGAGAGAAGGCAGAGGGAAGCACGCAGGAAACGAAGGAATGATCAAAATTAAGTGTAGGGAAAATGCCATAAGAAACCCATGACCTAGTGCTTGGCTGTGGATTTCCATCTCTACTTCGACCAGTTACTGGATGGAAGTTCTATGATGACAGTTAGGGAATTCACCAATTGATTACTGGGGTAGGCCAGCTCAGGCACCCGCCCTCTCCATTATTGCCAGTAGTCTAAACTGGGGTGGTCCTTGTGGATTCCAGGGAATTTCCCTCTCACCAGGTTTCTCCCTATCCCCATAATGTCCCTCTATCAAGACATCTCTTTCATTGCTCTCACACTCCATCCTTCCCTCAGCTTGACCATTCATTCCCTCGTGTTCTCGTACCTCATCCCCTCATGCTACTTCCTCCCTCTCCCCTAGTTTACTCATGGAGATCTTATTTGTTTCTACTTCCCAGTGTGGTCCATGTGTCTCTTTTAGGGTCTTCCTTGTTAGCTAGCTTCTCTGGAGCTGTGAGTTGCTGTCTGGTTATCCTTTGCTTTGCATCTAGTATCCACATATGAGTGAGTACATACTGTGTCCTTCTGAGATTGTCACCCCACTCAGGATGATATTTTCTAGTTCTGTCCATTTGCTCGCAAATTTCATGAAGTCATTGTTTCTTACAGCTGAGTAATACTACATTGTTTATAAGTACCACATTTTCTTTATTCGTTCCTTGGCTGAGGGGCATCTAAGTTGTTCCGAGGTTCTGGCTATTATGAATAATGCTGCTTTGCACATAGTTGAACAAGTGTCCTTGTTGTATGATTGAGCATTCCTTAGATATATGCCCAAAAGTGGTATAGCTGGGTCTTGAGGTGACTGATTTCTAATTTTCTGAGAAGTCGCCATATTGATTTCCTATGGTAGTCCAGTCGAAGAGAGGAAAGAGGGATTATATGAGCAAGGGGTGGGGTGGGGTGCTTAATATCATGATGGGGACATCTACAGAGACAAATGAATCCTGTAGTGGGTAGCTGTTCCAGCTTTGACCTGGAAGTACTACCCCCATTAAGGCTTTGGTAAGTGTCATGCCTACAAGGCAGGGCCAAGACAAGAGCCCTTAAGACCCAAGATAGGGATGTGCCAGCTCTTTTGGTTCTGGACACTGGAGGTAGATTGAGAAGAATTTTCCAGAGAACACTGCTGGACTGTGCTACACCTTTCCCTTGCCCTGTAACCTATATCCTTTACTTATAAGTTACCCCACAAAATAAACCTCCCTCTTAACTATGTGGAGTTGCCTTAATATTGCAACCAATAGAAACAAGCTTGGAGGAACTCATGAACTTCAGACCAACATCTGTGGAACCTGCAAGGGACCAGACTAGGTTCTCTGTGTATGAGACACCTTTGTGTAGCTTTGTCCATTTGAGGGGCCCCTGACAGTGGGATCAGGATCTATCTCTGGTACATGAGTTAGCTTTCAGGAGCCTATTACCTATGGTGGGATGCCTTGATCAGCCTTGATGCAGGTGAGAGGGGCTTTCTCCTGTCTCAATTGAATGTACCAGGCTTTGCTGACTCCCCATGGGAGCCCTTACCCTTTTGGAAGAAGGAATGCGGGGTGGGTCATGGCAGGAATTTGAGTCAGTAGCCAAGAAAAATGTAATGCTTCCTGGCTCAATCACTCATTGGCTTATGCTTAGCTAGTTTTTCTGTGCAGCACAGGACAGGTCCTAGACATAGTGTCACTTACAGTGGGCTGGATCTTCCTGCATCAGTTAGCAATGCAGACAATGCTCCTTAGACCTGATCACAAACTAATCTGATGTAGGCAATGTCTCAGTGGAGGGATGGGAAGGGGATCTGTGGTTGATATGTAGGATGAGAGGAAATTTTTCTTAAATAAAATTAAATTAAAAAAATGACCTTGCATGCTAATTTTATTTATTTATTTATTTGTTTGTTTGTTTGTTTGTTTGTTTCTTTGCTTATTTATATTTATTTTACATACAAACTGCAGATCCTCCACTGCTGTCAAGAGTGCAAACTTGTACAGCCACTCTGAAAATCACTATAGTGGTTTATCAGAAAATTGGGAATCAATCTACTTCAAGACTCACCAGTACCACTCTTAGGTATATACCCATAGGATGCTCAAATATACCACAAAGACACTTGCTCAACTATGTTCATAGCAGCATTATTCTTAACAACCAGAACCAGGAAACAACCTAGATACCCCGCAACTGAAAAATGGACAAAGAAAATGTTATATTTACACAATGGAGTATTATTCAGTGGTAAAAAGCAAGCAAACAAACAATGGCATCCTGAAATCTGCAGGCACAACAATGGAACTAGAAAAAAAATCATCCTAGTTGAGGTAACCCAGACTCATATGGACAAACATGGTATGTACTCACTTATAAGTGGATATTTGATGTGAAGCAAAGGATGATCAGACTGCAACTCACAGCCCTAGAGAAGTGAGGAAACAAGGAGGACTTCAGAGGGACACATGTATCACCTTAGGAAGGAAAAACAGATGGGGGGCAATAGATGGGAAGGATTGGGGGATGAGAACATGAGAGAATGGGATGGTTGAGTTGGGGGAGGGACAGAGTGAGAAAGCAATGAAGGAGATACCATGATAGAGGGAGATATCATGAGGATAGAGAAAAACCTGGTGCTAGGGAAATTCCCAGGAATCCACAAGGGTGACCCCAGCTTAGACTACCAGCAATAGTGGAGAGGGTGTCTGAACTAGCCTACCCTGGTAATCAAATTGGTGAATACCCTAACTGTGATCATAGAGCCTTCACCCAGTACTGATGGGAGTAGATATAGAAATCCACAGCCAAGCACTGGGCCGAGCATTGGGAGTCAAAACGAAGAGAGAGAAAGGATTATGTGAGTAAGATGGTTCAAGATCGTGATGGGGAAACCCACAGAGACAGGTGACCCTAGCTCATGGGAGCTTATGGACAGTAGACCAACAGCTAGGGAGCCTGCATGAGACCAACCTAAGCCCTCTGCATATGGGTGACAGTTATGTAGCTTGCTCTGTTTGTGAGGCCTCTAACAGTGGGACCAAGATTTGTCCCTGGCATATGAGATGGCTTTTTGGAACTTATTCCCTATGATGGGATGCCTCACTCAGCCTTGATGCAGGGGAAAGGAGCTTGGTCCTGCCTCAACTTAGTATGCCTTACCTGTTGACTACCATGGAAGACCTTACCTTTTCTGAGGAGTGGATGGGGTGGGTGGTAGAAAGGTATAAGTGTTACAAATATGATAAAGAAAAATAGTAATTTTCTCAATCTATTACCTAGTATGAATTGAGTGATTACTAACCCACAGAGTACAAAAACTTTTCACGACGTAAGTAGAAATTTTGTTAGTAAAGGTTCAATACTGTAGTAACATTATAAAATATAAACACAATAATTAATATTTAGAATAAAAAATACTGTCTGTATGTGTATAAAATTTTAAAATCATGACAAGGTTGGCCTTATTAATTTTAATAAATATACTGAAATTTTAAATAATTAATGATATTTACAACATTGCAATACTAACAATACAAACATAAAATCATATGTCAGTTTTTGTAACATACTAAAATAACCTATATATCTTTATCTGTTTAACAATATTTCTCAAGACAGGAAAGTTGTGAGGAATGTAATAGAAATCTATGTGATAGAGCTCAGCATGAAGCCAGAAACATCTGAAATGGACCCTTTTAAATATATAAAATGTAGGTTATTTTTCTTCTGACAAGAGTATTTTTGTGTCATAATGAATAAGATCAAGGCTAGAATGCATTGTAGATGCCTAGCTGAAGGACTTTCACTGATAATATTTCTAGAATGAGAATAGTGGGCATCTGAGCTTAAATAGTGTTTTTCTTCCCTGCAGTTGCTAGAAGTCTCATGAATAGCTGCCCTGACAAACAGCATAGCAGTAACTCAAGGAGAACTGTCAAAGCTTCATTACTGAACTGCGAGTAAGAACCAGAGTCAGGGATTACACTGTGTGCTATTCCTGCCTAGCTAAGAAGATGAGCAAATAAGCTGCAAAATAAAGTATGGTCTACTGGGAGAAGGAAAAGAATTTCATATTATAAACATTATTACATCACATATACATAACTTAAGGTTTACTTTACTGGAATCAGGAGTTTTTGTTCATTTCTCCCAGATTATATAAATCACCTCACAACAGGGTGCATATTGCTAAAAAGCTAGCTAGAGATGTTGGAAACATGTCACATATTTCATAACTCCCTTTCAAAGATTTCAATATTTCAGTCTGTATTAAAGTATTAAAATTCTTAATAAACATAATGAACTCAGAGAGATATTCATACTTGGAATCCTCAAGGAATACTTTTTTGATATATAGAATGTTATGATTTAAAAGTTCATTCTTTCTATCCATTGTAAGTAGCAGAAACCCCCAAATTTTGGTAGACAAATGTTGGAAAGGTTTAATTGAATGAAAACAAAAACCATAAACACTTGCAGCTAAAGGTCTTACTTCAGGTAGAAACTGATATCCCTTTAAAACCCAGGAGTTTCTGCATCTTCAGATAAGCGGTTATTTCCTCATGTGCTACAAAGCTTATGTGCCATCATTTAGTAGCCATAGACATTCTTTTAAAACATCTATATTCAGCATTTAATAAATAAAATAACAGAAAAATCAGTTATTCACATGGATAAAATAACTACCATAATATATAATCAAATGCTGTAGGAAGTCTTATATAAATTATCTATTGGTCATGAAGCCTTGGAGGGCATGATTGAGGTGGTTTAATAAGATTTAGGAACAATTCTGCAGATGGCTTTGACCTTTTGCTGTTGGATGCCAGAAATTTAATTTAATTGCACATTTCAACATGGCAATGCTAAAAGCACACTCACTGTCCAATTACTAGAGTCCACATACCCTGTTCAAATTATATGATGTAGTAAATGGAATTATTGACAATATTTCTGTGGAAGCCACTAATGAACAAGAAACTGCCGAGCAAAGAGAATATACATTTTTGAATGTTGAAGCTTCCAAATTTATTCTGAAGCTTTATTCTGAAAATATTTACACTGTTTTATGGAACATCCAAACTACACTGTGTGGACATATTTGTTTCCATTTTAAATCTGGAATTGTTCTTTCTTTAAGTCATAGTTTTTATTCGCTAAGTACAATTACCTTGCTTTTCTTAATATTGTATATATATATATATATATTGTATATATAATATATATATATATATATAATTTTATAATTAACTTAATTTCACATATCAGCCACAGATTGCCCTGTCCTCCCTCCTCCCATCCCCTAGACCTCCTTGCCAATCCACCCCCATTCCCACTTCCTCTAAGGCAAGCTCTCCCCTGGGGTGTCAGGCCAGCCTGGTTGACTCAGCCATGGCAGCTCCAATCCCCTCCTCCCTACACCAAGGCTGAGCAAAGTGTCCCAGCATAGGCCCCCATATTGTTTCTTTAATATACATCTTCTGAAAATTGCACTGCTCTCAAAATTTCGTTCAAGGTGTCTATGTCCTTTATTTTATACTGTACTTTTGGTTGTGAACTAGTTTCTGATGGCTGAGCCATCACTCCAGCTCATTTCTTTTTATCTTAACACTGGAAATGTAGCTGTGCGGTGGTGGCACACGCCTTTAATCCCAGCACTCGGGAGGCAGAGCCAGGTGGATCTCTGTCAGTTCGAGGCCAGCTTGGTCTACCAAGTGAGTTCCACAAAAGGTGCAAAGATGCACAGAGAAACCCTGTCTCAAAAAACCAAAAAAAAAAAAAAAAATTGGAAATGTGAATGACCATGTCTGTGCAATAAAGCTTATGCATGAGAACAAAATATGCCAATCTACATAGAAAAATATCCATAGTTCCTCATCTATAAGTAATGTGGCTGGATGAAGATATGGAACACAGAATATTTAATAAAATTTTAATTTATAAATACAAACAAGTATATTGAGAGGACAAGTATTTTTTAAATAATGTTTGTATTTTTGAGAACATCATATGCTAGGATATTGTATTTATATCAATTTCATTGTAGCCTCCTTCACTAGAACTTCTGTTATGTTTTATCAAGCCCAAATGTCTTTTTCTATAATTATCATTGTTACACACACACACACATTCATACATGAGTATATATATATATAAATTGAACACTTGATAGATAGGTAGATAGATAGATGGATAGATAGACAGATGGATAGATAGATGGATGGATAGATAGATAGAAAGATATATGAAACCAACCGAATCCAGTTAATGTTGCCTGTCTGTATATGTATTTGGGTTGACCGCTCAAGACAAGAAAACATACCAGGAAGTTGGTACCTAGAGAAACCTCACTTCCCCTTCCTCAGTAGCCACTGATTGCCTACAGATCTTCTAGGTATAAGCCCCAGTGAAGTTTTCACCCACTGACTTTGGTAAGTCAATTAATGCTATCGTTATTCAGATCTTGCTCAGGAATCCGCACAGTTGATATTCCATGGATGTAGTATCTCTGTCATGTATAAATGACACAGAATCACTGAAGTCACTCTCAACCTCTTGTTCTTACTTCAGTTCAGCCTCCTCTTCTGTGGATATAGGGCCTTATGGATACAGGTTACTTTGTAGATGCTTCAACTGTGCCTGGGAAGGCCATTTGGACCAGTTGTGAAGCTGTGTAGCCAGCAGTCTCTGTCAGCTAAAGAAAGAAGCTTCTTTAATGAGATATGAGAACATTATTCATCAAGACAATATTTTATGATAGTGAAATTTAATAATAGTGGATATAATATATATTTGCCCAAGTCCATGAATTATAAATATCAAGAATAAATCCAAACACAACAGTCAATTTATTTAATAACTGGTAAATAAAGTTTTGCCAGTTGTAACGGAGAAGGTATGCAAGTGCAGGATGTGTATAACTGAACGTCTAATCGAATGTATATCTGAATTTTGTCTTCACATAACACTCTTCACAAAAAGAAAGTATTCATTTTTAGTTATAATTTAATCAAGACTTACAACAGAAATTCATCACTTTTTTATTTTAATCTTTTTTTCTTGATATTTTATAAGGGGACATATGAGTTTCCCTTAATTAATAGTCAGTTTTTAGGCTGTTTAGATATAAGATATTTAAAGATTTTAATTATAGAAGAAAGGTCAAAGAGGAAGAAATAAACACTAATTTCTGTTTACGTGTTTTACTTAACAATTTTAGTTTTTCTTCTATAAGTAGCAATTCAGCTTAATTATTCCAGTCTATCATTCTTTTGTTACTTGCAATATTCTGTGAATTATACATCCTAAATTATTTCTAATTCCAAGATCAAAATATTATTACATATACAGTAGAGAAATTATTTTCAATAAATTGGCTTTGTTTTTGCTGAGAACATCTTACCTTATTTAATGCATGTAAACTCATTCTACTGGCTATGGCTTCTTACACTGTCATCTTAGTGGGTAGAGATTTGAACATGGATGATCCTTAACCTATATTGAAACTATTTTATAAAAAATTTCCTAGTAACTCTAGGGAAGAGATAGTTTTGTGTATATGGTTATAAGATCAAATATGTAGGTTACTGGTATTTATTAAGGTCTTAGTTTTTACTGGCAAAGGTCACAGTACAAACATTTTAAAGCCAGCATAGAAAATGGGCTCTAAGCCAGACATAGCTTGAAACCTTGATTGATCAGAGCTTAAGGATGAATCCAGATGGTACAGCTGAGGCACAGACTGCAGACATAAGTTCATCAGATTAATTTTCTCCTCAGTCTGCTCATTTCTCAGTAAACACTTTATGTTTTCTTCTTCTGGAACTTTGCTTTCTGCTCCTCAATATTCCATACTTTCTTTGCTCTATAAATGTGGGCTCTTTCTGGCAACACTTGTTTTGTACTAAGGTATTCTGATATACAGTCAGAAGAGTAGCAGGCTAAGTAAACTATTCCAAGAAAAAATAAAAGGGAATAAAATCTGACTCTTTCTCTTTTAAAGGTTTTCTCTGTGTAAATAAAACATCAAGGTCTTTCTTCTGGTGTTATTAGTGGAATTTCCGTGTTAACACTTTCTTATCTGTGATCAGGATTCTGAAAGCTTGTACTGATTTGGAAATATTCCAAAATCCTATAGTAGTTTCATATTGTTTTAATTATGTGCATAATGTATGATAAAAGACTAAGTATAATCAACATTTCAGTAGCCTAAAGGTGTTTATTTCTGTTTCCTATCAAAATTTTCAGTGAATTAAAAGACTATATTATTGCATTAAATCAGCTATGATGACATATACATACTGTACCTGATAAACAACATTTTGTACTTTCTAAACATCTTGACCTGGGAAGTCTAAGATGAAAGGGTTGGTTATAAAAAAGGCTTGTTTTCACTCACAGTCATGACTTATCTTCATGATTTTATAAGATAGAAGTACCAAAATTAAAATGTCATGATTTAAAAAAAAATATTGAGTCATGGTCTTGGTATGTAACCCTGGCTGGCCCGAAACTTTATTTGTATACCATATTGGCCACAAACTCATAGAGACTTGTCTGCTGGAACAGCATGGGCTTAAAGGCATTCATTTTTATATCCAGCCTTCATGCTTCTTTTTAAATATAACAATGCCATTAATAAAGATTCATGGTTTATTGTTCATTTATCATTTTGTCAATGTTGTTTCTTCAATGAAGCACCTAAATGAAGGGGGAGCTGCTGTGGATATCTCTCTGTATAAATCAAATGCTAATTGCCCAGTAGTCAGGCAGGAAGTATAGGCAGGACAAGCAGAGAAGAGAATTCTGGGAAGTGGAAGGCTGAGGCAGAGAGATGCTGCCAGCTGCTGAGATGAGAAGCAACATGTTAAGATACCAGTAAGCCAGGAGCCATGTGGCAACTTACAGATTAATAGAAATGGGTTAATTTAAGATATAAGAACTGACAGCAAGAACCCTGCCACAGCAATACAGTTTATAAGCAATATAAGTCTCTGTGTGTTTACTTGGTTGGGTCTGAGCTGCTGTGGGACTGGTGGGTAAGAGAGATTTGTCCTGACTTTGGGCCAGGCAGGAAAACTCTAGCTACAGGGAGCACTTAACTATTCAAGAATGAGGAAAAATATCTGTGACCCAGCATTCTCTAATATATTTTCCCCTTATTTGAGTGCTACAATCACTAGACAAAGTCAATTATTAGGAATAGAGGATACTCTGGTGGAGTTCCATTGCTCAAGATATAACTAAGGCATCCAGGCTGTAGGACCCGGACTCATGAGTGCATGAGCTGGCTGTTTGGAAACTTGGACTTACACAGGGACACTTTGCTCAGCCTGGAAAGAGGGGACTGGACCTGCCTGTACTGAATCCACCAGGTTGAGCTGAATCCCCAGGGGAGTCTTGGCCCTGGAGGAGATGGGAACAGAGGGGAGGGGATGGGGGGAAGGTGGAGGCAGGGGAGGGAGTGGGGAGGATAGGGGAACCCATCCTGATGTGTAAAATTAAAACACAAATATAATAAAGAAAAGAAAAGAAAAGAAAAGCAGAGGATAGACTTGAAAAAACAAAAAATAATAATGATAATGCTCCTATTTTTCTAAAATGTGGGGATATTGAAAAAGGTGGTTGGTGATTGTCATTCATAACTTTAATACAGGATCATTATAAGAACACAAAAACACTTTGTAACACATGCCACAGATAAATTTACACAAAACTAAAATCTCAAATCAAGCAAGTAAATGTTCTTTTAATTATTTGTAATCATGGTCTCTATTGATCATATGCATATTTTCTTATTCTGAAACCAAAAGAACAATTTCTTTGAAATTATCAAAATGGTAGCAAGTGTTATTCAAAAAAGAATAGTAATTAGGGTTTCAAAAGCAAAAATAGTATTCTAATATTTCTCCTAACAAATGGAGACAAATGACAAGATGTCAGTATCAATTTCTTTTAAATATGAAATTTTTAAACTATGCATACAAAGGCCTAGGATGAATACATGAGAAGGGTTTATATAATTGTTTTTGTTTTATAACTTTTATAATGCATTTTTGGGATTTCAATGATTTAAAAAAAAAACAGGCAATATGTCACATATACAACCATTTTTTGTACAACTTATATAAATTTTATTTCCTATCTTCTATAATACAAATGTAATATTATTGACCTAATGTGGGGTTACAAAAATGAGTTAAGATATTATGCTGTGGAACCAAGAGGTATTTGTATTATCTTTAAAATATAAGACTAAAACAGTATTTAATCTTACCGACAGAAGAAACTCAAAAGCCTTTATGCATTAAAAATGGAAAATATAAACATATATATTATATCAAAGCAAATACATATATATAAAAATTGTAGAATTGTATTTTAAAATGTCAGAAAAGATTATTTTAAATGTTTTCCTCAGATACAATAAATGCCAAAAGCTTTTAATGCTTCACTGTTTTCTGATTCTGTTTTGTTTCAAATGCCATCAAACTCAGTTAATAATGACAAAAAAGTGGAGACAGAAAGATTGACTCAGATGCTTAATGGAATAGCAGTAACAATCATGAAAAATGTTTAACTCTCTTGGAATACTGGCTTGCTGGTATTATTTGGGATCCTTATAGTGTATTGCTGAAGACTGCCGAAAAACTTTAGCAATTTGTGAAAATGTCATCTTGTTAATGTATACAGCTTTCTTCCTTTTCACATTCTGGAAAATAGCACACATGATTATACTTTTGCAGATAGCCAAAATAAAATATAGCACCAGTGTTTCCAGAGTAAAAGCTTGGGATTATCATTTTGATTCTTGTGACTTTTTTGTGATTTGTTTTAGAAAAAAAGTGACAATAAAATTTACTAGACTTTACATGTAGGTGAAAAACATGATTTGTGTAGATTTAATGCCATTTGAGTAGGACTTTGCAATTTCTTCCTAATTTTAAAATTTGTTTAGATTTTTGTTTTTTTACTGTGAAACAAACTTTTGGTTTTTAATATTATACTGTTGTCTTTTATGTAGCCTTGTCAATATGATTAGATGTTTTTCTTGAGGAATATTCATTCAGCAATAAATATTAACAATCACATTATGGAAATCTCACTTTGTATTTTGTTCCAGGGCCTTGGTTTAATAGATAACTTGCAATCAAAAGTTAATTAGAATTCTTACTCTAGGCACACAATTTTATTTTTGTCTATAAAAACCTAATGTAATACAAAAGACACAAATAAGAAGGGAACAGGTTAACATGATGGATTTATCTGAGGAGAGGAAAAATTATATAAAATTCTGCCTCTAGAATATTCCTATGACAAGTATAAATTTAACCAATACCATACTTCCAAAAATTGTAGATGTATTCAGTAAAACATAATGTGCACAGAGAGACTTGTAAGTTACACATATGTACACAGAATCTTAAGTTATCAAAATGTCCCATTTTAATTAATGTATTTCAATAATAAAGAAAAGAAATTAATTGAGATTGTTGGCATATGCTTATAATCTCAGTATTTTGCAGCCTGAGGCAGGGTATTTTCATGGGCTAAAGATAAGTTAAGCTACATAATAAGTTCCTAGCACACCTAGCCTACAAATGAGATCTTATCTTAAAAAATGAAAAATAATAACCTTTCTGCCCAAACATAAATAGCAAAAAATCATCTCTATGAAAATAACATTATGAAAACAATTGCCAAAATTGCCTGCCTTATATGTTTATGTAGACATGTATATATTTTATATATTAATGTCTATTTATATTTCACTCTGTACATGTTTATGCAACTTTACATCTGCATGCTGGTGTGTTAAGGTCTATATAAATGGTACACATGTGTCTACAACTAATGAGATTGTATCATTGTTGAATTCAGTAGTTGTGTTCCATGACATATCAAAATTCACAAAATTAATAAAAATTTAACTATTTTTTGAAAGAAATTGAAATTTTAAGGTCATAAAGTACTGCTTTATTTTCATTACTCAATTATTCACTTTTTTGATGGAGAAAATCTAGATACTATAGGGGTCTGAATAGTTACTGTTACCTTTGTTTCTCACATAGCAAATACAAAGTTATAAAGACTCTCAATAGAAACTTTAGCAAAGATATTATGAGCTACAGAAAGAAATTAATTTATCATTTACAACTAAAGATTGTTGGTTATGAAAATCAATAAAAAAGCTCCATGAACAGACAAAGTTTCTGGTATGTTATATGGGTAACATAAGTTCTCAGAATTTTTCTCTTGAATTTCTTAAAAACAAGATTTATTTATTTATTTATTTTGATATAAATCATGACAGATAATAGTAATTAATATTGGTGTAATATATAAATATTTCTTTGCATTGCATAAAACATTATTACATACACAAACATATATATATATATATATACATATATATGTATATATATATGAAGAATATACACACAATATTTAAAGCATTTGAAAATATAGTGTTTAAAGGAAGGACATATCAGTTGGTTATCCAATATCAACTAGCCCAAAGAAACACATACAAGCAACATTACACACAGTAAGTAGGTCATTTATAGGAATGTATGTGTACATACATGGATATATATGGATGTAACAGTTATTGGAAAAGAGTCTATGAATTTGAAATAAAGCAAGGAAATGTATTGAAATGATTTAGAGGGAGGGAATGAAAGAGGTAAATCCTGTAATTATTAAAATCTCAAAAATAAAATGAATATTAATAAAAGACAGGATAAACTGAAGTAGCTGCATCACCTGTGTTTGGGCTTCACCAATGCTGAAATACACAAATGGGAGATGTTGAAGCTGACTTTTCCATGGTGTTGGTGATCTTGATTTGGGCATCTGTGATAGCAGATTAAAAATTTAATCCCAGCACTCAGGAGGCAGAGGCAGGTGAATCTCTGTGAGTTCGAGGCGAGCCTAGGCTACCAAGTGAGTTCAGGAAAGGTGCAAAGCTACACAGAGGAACTCTGCCTCAAAAAACCAAAATAATAATAATAATAATAATAATAATAATAATAATAATAATAATAATAAATAAAATTAAAAAATAAACTTGTGTCTGGAGAGATGAGTCTTTTATTTAAGCACATTTCCTACTCTGCAGAAGACCCCATTCAGTTCTCTTGGGTAGCCCACATCTGTCTGCAACTTCATTCCCAGGGGTTCTAAAACTCCTCTTTGGTTCCTTAGGCAACTGCACACACATACACTAGCACATACACACACACAGATAATTACACATAAGATAAATTTGTAAGTAAAATGGAAACCACCTAACTTTACTGAATATATAACAGGAATTTGTGCAAGGAATATATAAGAACATGAATAAAATACTTGATTGTTACAAATAAAATAAAACAAAGGCAGAATACTTGTTTTCATGGAGATAGTAGAAGTAGGATATTAGCCAATCATTAAGATTTAATTGGAATACACTTATGCTTATATTATACTTGAAGTTCAAAATAGGAACTATCATTACTACGAAAATTGGAGAAACCTTTGAGTCATATTAATTGATCTGTGTAAATAAGTCTTAATGAATGATTTCATATCCCAAAATAATTCAAACCCAAGATCAATTTTCTTTATATGTATATGCATATATTATTCATATTAATAAATAAAGTTGCATTTAATTACAGTCTGATAAGTTGTTGTTTCTCTGAATTTTATTATTAACTAGTTCACTAAATAAATGGCTGTGGGCTGCTAAGGATCAGAAAACAAGAGCTATTTGATCCTATGATATTTAAATAGCTGTCATATTTACAGATGCTTCTAAGTATATTTAATCTCAATAGCAGTGGCTAGTCTTCAGAAAATTATTGCAGTATCAAACTCTGAATGTGTTCTCTCTCTCCCTCCTTCCCTCCCACCCTCCCTCTCTCTCTGTCTCTCTCTCTCTCTGTGTATGTCTGTCTCTCTGTGTCTCTTTCTCTTTATTTCTCGATCTGTGTGTATAAGAGTCAAGAACACAGAGAAACAGACACAGACTCATACAGACAGAAAGAGACAAACAGTGACACAAACATTGAAATGAAATTACAGTTTAACAGCTATAAAATCTTAGTAATATTTATAATAAATTTTAAATATGTTACCTTTATTTTGTCAATATCTGACTGGTCTGACATAGGACAGATGTTTGGTGATATCTGAGGATGAAGAATAGTTTAAGAAAATATTTTATTTTGGACTAAATTTACTTTCTAAACTATATTTTATTTACATAAATTAATAGAGGGAAGAAAATCATACAGTTTGTAAACTGTTAGTATGGTCATTTATTTTAATGTTTTATAAAATTTGTTTCCCCTTTACCTCTTTCAATTTGGTTTAGACAGTTATCTTTAATTAAAGTTATTTTAGATCTTATGTACTATATTTGAACACAATGTTGTACATGGAGTTGCTTAGCAAATGAAAGAATTTCAATATAAAATTTTCAACATTAAATATTAGTGAAACTAAATAAAATCGTCTAAACTGACATACATACTGCAAAAATATGAAAATGGGGAATGGAGCCAAAATTTTCCTGTGTCTCGCCTGATCCCACAGCTACTCAGATATAAGTAAACATACAGAAGCTCATATTACTTACACACTGTTTTGCCCATGACTTCTTGTTTCTTGCTAGCTTGAGCATATAACTTAATTCAACCCATTACTATTAATCTATGCATTGCCATATGGCTTGGTGGCTTACCGGTACTTCCACATCTTGCTTCTCCTGGTGGTGGCTCACAGCATCTACCCCATTCTCCTTTTCTTCTCCTCTCTCTCTCTAGTTGGAAGGTACCACCTAACCTCATTCTGCCTCACCATTGGCTAAACAGCTTCATCGATCAACCAGTCAGAGCAACACAAATTCACAGCATCTAAAAAGATATCCCACAACAGGAGTACTTTTCACTGCTAATTTTTTTTTTTTACTTTTTAAATAATTTTTTTCTTTATTATTATGTGTTTTAAATTTTATACATCAGCCATGGGTTCCCCTGTCCTCCCCCTCCCACACCTACCCCCACCTTCCTCCCAGTCCCTCCCCTCCATTCCCATGTCCTCCAGGATCAAGGGACCCCTGGGGACTCATTTAAACCTGGTGGATTCAGTACAGGCAGGTCCTGTCATCTTCTTCCAGACTGAGCAAAGTGTCCCTGTATAAGCCCAAGGTTTCAAACAGCCAGCTCATGCACTAAGGACAGATCCTGGTCCCACAGGCTGGGTGCCTCCCAAGCAGATCAAGCTATTCAATTGTCTCACTTATCCAGAGGGCCTGATCCAGCTGGGGGTTCCACAGCCTTTGGTTCATAATTCATGTGCTTCCATTTGTTTGGCTATTTGTCCCTGTGCTTTTTGCAATCTTGGATTCAACAATTCATGCTCTTGCAGACGCTCCTCTTTCTCAACAGTTGGACACCTGGAGCTCCATCTGGGGCCTGGCTGAGGATCTCTGCATCCACTTCCATAAGTTATTGGATGAGAGTTCCAGCACGACAGTTAGGGTGTTTGGCCATCTGATCACCAGACTAGGTCAGATCAGGCTTTCTCTTAGCCATTGCCAGAAGTCTATATAGGATGTATCATTGTGGATTTCTGGGGACCTCTCCAGCACTCTGCCTATTCCTGTTCTCATGTGGTCTTCATTTATCATGGTCTGTTATTCCTCATTCTCCCTTTCTGTTCTTGATCAAGCTGGGATCTCCTGCTCCCCTAAGTCTTCTTTCCCTCAAATCTTGCCCTTCATTACTCCCACTGTCGTCCAGGTTGTTCATGTAGATATCATCCATTTCTCTGTCATTGGGTGATCCTTGGGTCTTTCCTAGGGTCCTGTTTTCTAGGTAGCCTCTCTGGAATTGTGGAGCAGTCTAGTCATCTGTTTTACATCAAGTATCCGCCTATGAGTGAGTACATACCATGTTTGTCCTTCTGAGTCTGGGTTACCTCACTCAGGGTGATATTTTCTAGATCCATCCATTTGCCTGCAAACCTCATGATGTCATTGATTTTCTCTGCTGAGTAGTACTCCATTGTGTATATGTACCATCTTTTCTTTATCCATTCTTCAGTTGGAGGGCATCTAGGTTGTTTCCAGTTTCTGGCTATAACAACCAAAGCTGATACGAACATAGTTGAGCAAATGCCCTTGTGGTATGATTGAGCATTCCTTGGGTATATGCCCAAGAGTGCTATAGCTGGGTCTTGGGGGAGATGGATTCCCAATTTTCTAAGGAAGCACCATATTGATTTCCAAAATGTCTGTACAAGCTTGCATTCCCACCAGAAGTGGAGGAGAGTTCCCCTTGCTCCACATCTTCTCCAGCATAAGCTGTCTTCTGTGCTTTTTGATCTTAGCCATTCTGACAGGTGTAAGGTGGTATATCAGAGTTGTTTTGATTTGCATTTCCCGGATAATTAGGGATATTGAGCAATTCCTTAACACTGCTAAAAATTTAACAGAGAACAGCAGAAAGTTAATTTGACCTTGTTACAGGTACTTAAAAGGTTTTTCCATGTTTGTTTTCATTGCAGTGAATTTACTGGATTTATAAACTATAATACATTATTGTGATTGATATGAACATTGCCCTTCAATCCCAACAAGTCATGCTTAATACCTAGACTTTGTCCTTGAACTTTATTGATTAATAAAAAGTATGTACTTCTGTGAGTTTTCAATAACTACCTTGAACTATTTCTGCCTTCTTTCTTTCTTTCTTTCTTTCTTTCTTTCTTTTTCTTACCTTTTCTGTCACAGCAGTGAAAAGCAAAGAAAAGCAATGACTTTTGAGAATGGATTAAGACAAAAATGTTGAGTTACTGGAGTAAAATCACTCTCCTGCCTGGATTTTTCTTTCCACTGAATGTTTTCTTCTCCGATTTTCCATTCTCATTTCTTGTATTTAGTCTCCTCATTTCCTACTGTTACTCATTATCTTTCCACTATAGCACCAATTGAAGAATAATAATATCATATATATTTCCTTTTCCTTAAAATGCCCACAGTGCTCTAAAAGATTGTCAGCAGGAACAGAGCTGTTGTCTCACATAAATCTTTTATTTTAGTGAAAGTAAAATCATTACTGTTCCTTCTGTTTCCAAAACAAATTCTGTTTTAATTCAGTAGTGGCAACTTCATGGAGACAGATCCTGCATTTCATTCTTTACCATTTTAAAGTGCAGAATTCCTGAAATATTTTAGTTGCTGGGGATTTCATCACTAACAACGAAATGAATGAATGAGTAGATAAAATAAAATTTTTAGAGGTAAAACTATAATAATCAATTTGTTAAATCATTCCCAAACATTCTTCACCTTCACACAACTTTACCAGGGGTTGCTGCCTTGGTGGACTCTAGAATCCAGTGTGAAGAGAGTACTGTGGCTACCTTTCCCAATGCCAGCTCTGTGTAACCAGGGACCAAGTATGTGTGGACATAGTGGAGGAGACTTTGAAAGCCTGATTCTACTGGGGTGATGAGGAGGTTCTCATCCACTGATGTTCTCATCCCATAAAACCTTACAACTCTTTGCTTCCTTTCCTTTTTCTTTTTTTTTTTTTTTTTTGCTTACCATTTGTTTCTTGGTCTGTTGATCTGTCTGTCTTTATCTTTTTATCTATGCTCTCAATCTTTTACATTTTATTTTACAGTATTTATTTGGGAAAACAATAGTTTCATCACAATTAAAAATCACTATATTAGCATAAAATATGCATATCTAGCTTGAAATATCCTAAAATCATTAATATGCTCAATTCATGGTTAATCTGTAAGTACATTAAATATTTTATTTATTTTGTTTACATTACAGTGCTCTGCAAAATTGAACTTTGAACATATGAAAATACATATTCTGAACTGAATATTTCTCTCTATATTCATGACCAAATACTTTTGTATAAACGACTACTAAATTTCTTGTTGTATCTATCCAGGGTTGTTTTTATGATATCTTTAACATATCCTGTTGGGAGCCATATGACCTAGTTTTGGATAAGCCTACAAATGCTTGTCCAACATGTCTCCACCAGGCAAGACCCACAGAGATGGTTATTCAATTGACAAGAACCAGTGGACCTCTGGACAGCACAAAATACTGCTGGGTCTGCACCGCTATCCTACATTCTCTCTTCTCTCTCGTAATATTGACGATTATCTTGGCAGTTTCTAATTTCATTTTGACAATCACACATGAGACAGATGTAATTATTCCCAGAAAAACTCCCATTTTTTCCTCAAATATTTTCCCTAAAATTCTTTGGGAACTGATATTTTTCAGATTTCTTGTCTGGGAATACCAGTGGTTACTCCCAGACCCTGGGAACTTCTCTGATTCAGTGATGACAGGTCTGCAGGCAATAAAAGTTAATGAGCACTTATCAGGAAGTAACACAGGGGACATTATTCTGTATCCAGATTCTGGGAAAAAAATAATCATGTGGCAAGATTGGCCTAATGGAAAAAGCACCTTATCAAAGTCTGCCCTTTATGGAGACGCTTAGGCATGCAGGACCCTTTTGTGGAACAAGGGGACAGTTAGAGAAATATAAGCTAAATGTTTGAAAGTAGCTTATGGCAAATCATCCCTATTTCTGTTAACATGCTTTGTTAAGTTTTAAATGACACTGATGTTTTGGGGAATGTGTGCCTATATCTATCACCTTTTAGCCTTGTAAGAACAGGATATGTCTGGAGCGATATTTAGCAAAATGGTGAGTGATGTTGTTCTTTGTTTAAACGTTGTTTTTATTTAAAAGTAAGGGAAAACCTGTTTTTGCCTGAGATTAATGCTAGAGGGTAGGAAAAACATTTGTTCTTGAAGTATAAATAAAGAGTGCTTGAGCTATTGGGACAGCCAATTGTATGAAGATCTGAAAAAAGACAAAAATGTTCATTTTCATAATTTCACCTAGCATACCTTGCGAAGACCCACTTGAATTATTCAGGAAAGAAAATTAATGGGAATGTCTTCCAAACTCTTATTATCTAGAAAGCCAAATGGTCATTATGTAAGAATAACATGATCACATGTGCCTAAAACAGACTCCTACCACTAGGGTCTGGAAAGACAGCTAAGCTGTTAGGAGCACTTGTTCTTGCAGAGGAAACAAATTAGGTAACCAGCACCCAGGTCAGGCAACTCACAGACACCTGTAATTTTAATTTACTAGTTGCCATTAAACAATAAAAGTTGAGGATATATTAACATGATGATTTAATCTTCATAATGATTTGTATATGGAAATAGATTTTTTAAGGAAGACTAATATCAAAAATTACTCACAAGTTATAATTAGCATCATTAATGAATTTAAGTAGAATTCACCTAATTAGCCCTAAGCTATCAAGTTATCGAGGTTAGAATGATACATTTAGCAAGTGATAAAAATATTATAAATTTATTTTGTCCAATAAGACATTATTTGCTCAATATAAATTTTGAATACAAATATGAATAAAGAATGTTAAGTAACTATGTATCAGTCATGGACCATCCACTTTATGGGCATTTGGATTCAACCAATTACTTAATTGTACATCAATGTACAATCTTATATTAATATAATTAAATTAATTATATTAATTTTGTAAGTATTCTAAAGCAAGAATATGAGGTGACTATGGGATCCCACAAGAATAAGATTATCTAAAAGTCACTTGTTGACTATAAGGTTTAGATTCCTAAGATGCTAGGTGAAAATACAAATGAGTAATTGAGAAATGATAGCAACTAAAATCTCATCTTGGGGTTTTGAGTTTGAACTACTTTAATTTTTAATGAAAAATATTTTTTCATATTATTAAATAACTGCTTAATTAACAGTGCACTTCCTGACAGTTAAATAAGAAATTTGCCTATTGTCCTTGCTCAGCCTTGATGCAAGGAGAGGGGCTTGGAACAGCCTCAGCTGAATGTGCTAGGTTTTAGGGTTTGCTGACTCCCCATGGGAGGCCATACCTTTTCTAAGGACAGAAAAGGGGATAAGTTGTAGGGGGGAAGGTTAAGGGGGACTGGAAGGAAGGATGGGGGGTTGTGGTTAATATGTGCAATATTTATCAGCACTTGGGCAAATAGATCTGTCATTTCAACTCAGGCCATATTACCAGATTGTTATTGGACATCCAGTTAGTAGCTTGGAGATATTCTGGTCCTATGTCTTGGGATGTCAACACATCAAGTTCAATAAGGACTTACCTCTAAGAGATTTATCTTGCCTCCTGGCAGTAGTGTGGGCTGAGCTAATAAAGTGGAGAAATGAAGCAATAGATGCAGAAGAGAGTAAAGAGGGAGACAGGTAGACGCATTGTTGGTGACCAGTTGTGAATCTCTGTCACCATGCTTGTGTTGACATCCAGTTTCTGTACCTTCACATAGTGAGCCAACATACATTTCTCAATTTTTTAATCAGTTCCTGTCAGTAATTTGGCCACAACAAGGATCTAAGTCATGAAAAGGGATTTCTAAAAAAAATTTAGGATCTGATTTTGAGAGAGACAACATCTTCTTGCAACATATTCCTTGAGGTATTTAGAAAAATCAAGCAGAGATTTTGTGACTATGCAGGTATTTGTCCTACACAGTTTCATTGGTAAACTTATTACTTGTTAAAATAGAATGATTGCATATGTGCTTTCTGTTTTTAACAGTTGATAATATCTTTTCCTTCCTCCTAAAATGCTGTGTTTAATGTTTTATTTCCTTCCATATAACCTTGACAGTAGTTATACTCATTGGTTCTTATAAAATTATAAATTTCTTTCAGTTATTTTTTATTGGATTCTTACTATAATAAAATAGTTCAACACTGTTGATTTATAGAGAAAATACATTATTTATTTTGAGTCACATATTAAAAACTAAATTTACCTTGGATGTGAGCTATATTCATGAGGATTACAGCGTGGTAGATGTTATTGTCTTCTAATTTTGATATGGAAATTAGTTATAGGGCCATGAGGAAAGCAATGCCAGGTCAAAGAATGGCCCATAACTACTTCCTTTGTAACCCACATCTTTAGAATCCCATCGTATATTAAAGTAACCACAATTAAGACCAGGGTTAAGACATTGTTGAAGACTCAGTCAAGGAGTTTAAACCATTGTAGGGTCTGCAAATTAATTTCAGTCTTAATTCAGAAATGCACTTGCTATAACACATTTTATTCACTTCTCTTTATGATATCAGAAGCTGAGGAGGTACATTCTCTGTTTCATTAATGTAGTTCTCAGAAGCAGCCATCTAATCACTGCATTCATCTGCTAATCTTGGCACTTGTGAGTTTTTCTACATGATTTCTCCCACTCAGTTTTAGATCCACA